>NW_015548295.1:3887-8676 GCF_001515605.1 Sinocyclocheilus anshuiensis
AGAGCTGTTGTAATGATTATTATCATTATTATTGTCTTCTTTTATTTTACAGAACAACAGTAAAATTACAATACTAACATTTATGAATGTTGATAAGAGTATTTGCTTTTTCTCAACTTTTATTTTGGCGGAAACGCGCAGGAAGACCTCAATGCTTATTTTTGTTGACAACAGATTTATAAATGAGTCTCATTACGAATATGTCGTACGTATCGCATTGTCACATGCCTTGTAAAAATGCATAAAAATGTGACTGAACAACTGACGACTGTGTCAGCGTAGATTTTTCTCGCGCTTTGGACTTTGAACCCTGGTTAACAAGCAGATCTGCTGCGAGTTCGTGCAGCGCTGTCAGAATACATGCAATGCGTGCATGTATTAGAAAACATAACGTTCTGCAGTTTATTTGCTTATTGTTTAAGGCCATTTCGCAATTTCAATCATCATACAGTAACCAGCAACAATCACCCCTCCTCTTCTCATCGAAGACATGCGATGCAGTCCTAAACAGTCTCTCGCTGTCGGTGCTTGTAATGATTTTTGCGTCTTTCTCCGACAGTTTTAATGCTTCCACACTGCGGTTGCCGAACATTCGGTGCATCCCTAAATATAAATTCACTTCTCGCGCACTTTAATGCCCTTTGAATGTAATGTGTACATTCTCTTGGAGCTGGAATCATGGCGGAATTTCATGTGAAGTCCACTTACGGTCGAATAAGCCAACGCTTGAATGCTGCTGCCTGAACAAGAGATCTCCTTACTGAAGTGAAAGTGTTGACTGGTGTCACTATCTCGCAAACGCACCGGCGGATCTCCACCAGTCGGGGGATCCCTTCAGCTCGAGGAGCCCTCTCAAACGCCACCCTCCACGCGTTGGTAGCCCCCCGGGGAGCTGGAATCATGGCGGAATTTCATGTGAAGTCCACTTCGCAGGGCACTTACGGTCGAATAAGACCACGCTTGAATGCTGCTGCCTGAACAAGAGACCTCCTTACTGAAGTGAAAGTGTTGACTGGTGTCTCTATCTCGCGAACGTGCCGGCGGATCTCCACCAAATTCAGGGGGATCCCTTCAGCTCGAGGAGCCCTCTCCAACGCCACCCTCCACGCGTTGGTAGCCCCCCGGGACCGCCCGTAAGTCCCGAACCCCGGGGTCTATCGACGCGGGGGTGGTCTCATTCGAAAGCGGGCCTCTAGAAGTACATTTCACATTGGAGAGGGTTCCTCGAGCTGAAGGGATCCCCCGAATTTGGTGTGGATTCGCCACGCCGTTACGGAGATGGCCGTTCAAAGTTTCAATGGTTTTCCATAGACTAAGCTTTAAAGTGTTTCATCCAGGTCTGCAGTAGCAAACAATAGTGCGCTCTGCTGGACAAACTAAGTAATTACACAATTCCAAGCATTTTATCGGCGTTATATGTTCTGTAAAAAAAAACGCCGATACCGATATATCGGCGACAGGCTCCTATCGGCCGATAACATTGGCAAATCGATATATCGGTCGGACTCTAGTGTTTACCTTCGGCCCGAGCTCGTTTTGTCACAGGCAGGCCGCTGCTAGTGCTAGATTAAGGAAATCCGCCACCGGAGAAAAAGATTTGGCGGTTAAATCCCGACGCAAATCTACAATATGTGCATGAGACAATGTTGTTGTTCTTCTGTTGTCTTTGACAGCTTTTAGGTGCGTTATTGGCGGCGCTACCTTTTGCTTACATGAAAGCGTCACCAGCACATCAGCACCGAAAACATAGAGAATTATTGTCTAAAAAAAATCGCACAGCCTATTCGATAATCTATTATTAAATCAACTAATCAAATATTTGAAAATCGTCACCCATCCCTAGTTTCTACAACTTTCACTTTGAAGCAATATTTTTTTCTTTTTTGCAGTGTTTCTCTATTAACAGTGAAGCGGTGGCTTTAATTGCTTCAGAAACGATGTTGTTACCAACTCCTTGCTGAGAAAGATAATGTAGCTCTTCAGCAGTTAAACTATTGTATTGATAGAATTGTTGGGCAGCACTGGGAAGATTCTGTGTTGCTGAATGTCTTTGTGTGCACTCAGTGCAATCTGTATGAGTGACTAAATGTGTGAGCTGTAGTGAAGACAGCACATTAGTTTAGAATGCTTCTAATTTTTATTTTTTTTTAAATGTAGAGAGTAGGGGTGACCCCGAATAGTCGAAGATTCGATGCTACGATGATTTTCTCTTCAGCGAGCAGGGCAAACAACAATGCAGAATATTAATAACTATGACTGGGACTGTTAAATACATAACATTATAATGAGAACACTATTATAATAAAACGCTGTGAATTTTTAGAGTTTAGTTGCTGTGTTTCTGCACGTTGTTGCGTGAAGAACGCGTCCACAAAACGAGTTCAATTAGAGCCGCGCAGACACGTTCATGCATTCGGGGCATTTTGTGCAGATAGCCTGTAAGTCGTAATATTAACGTTATGTTGTATAAATAACAAAGCGTATTCTTTATGAGATAAATGAGTTAAATCCCATTGATTAAAAACCTGCTATCAAATATTTCATTCTACTGGTCATCTTCAGCGCGCGCAGCTCAAAACGGAAATGCATAACATTAATAACTACTGTCATATGCATAATATTATAATGAGAGCACTATTGTAAAAAAATGTGTGCATTTTTAGGGTTTCGCTTTAATGTTAATCTTTTAATCAAAACATAAAACATTATTTACCCTGTTTGTATCTGCGAGGCATCTGTGTGTTAACGTAATTACGACTGTCGAATGTCTGACTTTACTCTTTGGAATGTATTTTGCCCCGCCCCCAAAACATATGATTTGACTATCAGTCGAATACAGGCTAGATGTAAACATGTTCAATGTAAACATGAAACATACGCCATTACCTATATTGTACTGTGTTACAGTTCTGGAGGCCCTTCATAATGCAGAGCTCAGCTGCCTACTCTGCCTATTGTTAGCAATGGCCCTATAGTATGCAGTGTTTAATAAACAGCTGTTTAACCAAATTCTGCTGAGGTGAAATTTAGTGCAGTCCTGTATCATGGCTAGGGTTGGGAATCAAAAATCGATTCCAATTCCAGAATCAGATACTTAAAGGGGACATCGGATGCCCAAGTTGATATGATTCTTTAGGGTCTTAATGAAAAGTCTATAACATACTTTGGTTAAAATGTTAGTGCAAAACAACACCCTTTTTACCTCATCAAAAACAGCTCTGTTCACAGCGACCCGTTTCGGTGCATATCCCTTTAAATGCTAATGAGCTTCTGCTCACCCCGCCCCTCTCTTCCGTTCTCATTTCTTGGTTTCATGTTACAGTTCTTCTTGATGGTTTGAACACATTTCTTGAGGGTCTTAATGAACAGTCTATAACATACTTTGGTTAAAATGTTAGTGCAAAACAACACCCTTTTTACCTCATCAAAAACAGCTCTGTTCACAGCGACCCGTTTCGGTGCATATCCCTTTAAATGCTAATGAGCTTCTGCTCACCCCGCCCCTCTCTTCCGTTCTCATTTCTTGGTTTCATGTTACAGTTCTTCTTGATGGTTTGAACACATTTCTTGAAATTATGCCTCTTTTTTTTGTGAAACTCAAAAACACAAATCCGTAACTTCTAACTCAATTCCCCAAACTTCCTATATTCAGGTCAAAATGAAGCTCTCCACTCAAAACAACTCAATCTTGCTGAAAAACCAAACTTTGCTCTCAGACATGACACACAAACCATCAAAAAAAAAAACACACACACACACACACTAAAACAGTTTTACACACTGATGAGATAAATTCAAAACAATACTACAAAAACCAGTAATAAGTTTCCACTCAAAACAACTCAATCTAGCTGAAAAAACAAACTTTGCTCTTAGATATGACATGCAAATCTTCAAAAACACACACACTACAACTAGGGCTGTGCGATTTGGGGGAAAATATCAAATTGTGATTTTTTTTTTACAGATTGCGATTTGATTTGCGATTTTTAAATTTGCTAAGTCAAGCTTCAGCTCAATATTGTCAGTAATGTGCAGCACAGTATGGGTATCATTACCCTGCTGAAAAAAACAATAGAAACCATCACAGAAATTCTTATAGTTAGACACCATTAGAGTTTACATGAAAGCCAATACAATTCCCATTATAACCCTGAAATCCATTAAATGTTCTATTGTGTTTTGGGAGGGGTTCTATTGTTTTTTTTTTCTTTGCAGGCAAGATTATAATGGTATAACTACTTTTACAGAATGAACGTAATTACTGAATTTCACAGAAAATATTTGTTTATTTTTTATAAATAAAGAACTGTATTTCTTAAGTCAATTATTAAAGTATTATTTGCAGGCAAGATTATAATGGTATAACTACTTTTACAGAATGAACGTAATTACTGAATTTCACAGAAAATATTTGTTTATTTTTTATAAATAAAGATCTGTATTTCTGAAGTCAATTAATAAAGTATTATATATGTTACATAGGCTGATTTATTCATTTTAAGTATTTGGGATTTTCATTAATCTGTTGGGGAGATAAAATGTTTAGGATAATTTTCACGTACTAACAAAAATGTGTATGAAGAATGTATCTTTTATTCTCCAGTACTGAAAACAGAACCGATAAGGGAGCTCTTGATATGCGCTGTTATGCAGCTCTTGCAAATTACCTTTTTTGTTCGTTGACTGTCATTTCGAAGCTTAAGTTTCATACATTTTTCTTTAGTTTTAATTTGCCTAACTATCGATCTGACCCAGTAGACGCCATAATCCCACCCGTCCCGCTTTC
>NW_015548295.1:8895-14339 GCF_001515605.1 Sinocyclocheilus anshuiensis
CCCCTTTTTTTTTTTTTTTTTTTTTTTTTAATGGTGGGCGTTTACGCAGTTAGCTAGAACAGTGCTGATTGGGGAGAACGGAGGTGCGCTCACTCTTGAGCAGCTGGCAGTCATGCATATGCTCTGGAACAAGAGTAATATCGCGTCCACATCGCAGGCTTTGCGATTAGCAAATCTTAACGTCTTAAATCGCGATTTCGATTAATCGCACAGCCCTAACTACAACACAGTCTTACATACTGATGAGATAAATTCAAAACAATACTACAAAAACCGGTAATAAGTGTTGCTTGTGGTACGGTACAGTACAATACAGCAAACAACAACAAAAATAATTATTCTGCCCCAGCATCCCGTCTTTAGTCTGGGACAAGCCAGAGAACCTCACACGTTATACTGGCCCTGGCCAGGCAGCGGGGGTTAAATCCTCTTGCATGCCTGATCCAGAGCCGTTGAGAAACAGAGTTGCGACACTCCCATAGGCTTCCATAGGAACTGAGGAATGCGGAAGTAAAGCGTGTCATGGAGCAGCCAATAGTTCCAAACAACCAATAGTTCCAGTATTGAAGCCCATTCATTTCAGTGCTTCTCAAGCACACTCGCCAGAAATTTGAGGAAATTACAGAAATTTTGGGCATTTTAACGCATTAAAACTCCTCTCCAACTCCTACTCTTCCTCTTCCTTCATTTCTTTCTCTACTCCCTACTCCTCTTCCTCTTTCTCCTCCTCCTCTCTCTCTTCCTCTTCCTCTCCGTACTCCCTCTCCACCTCCTTCTTCCTCTTCCTTCATTTCTTTCTCTACTCCCTCCTCCTCCCCCTCTTCCTCTCCTTACTCCCCCTCCTACTCTTCCTCTTCCTTCATTTCTTTCTCTACTCCCTACTCCTCCTCATCCTCCTCTCCTTACTCCCCCTCCTACTCTTCCTCTTCCTTCATTTCTTTCTCTACTCCCTACTCCTCCTCATCCTCCTCCTCCTCCTCCTCTTCCTCTCCGTACTCCCTCTCCACCTCCTTCTCTTCCTTCATTTCTTTCTCTACTCCCTACTCCTCCTCATCCTCCTCCTTCTCCTCTCCCTCTCCGTACTCCCTCTTCCCCTCCTACTCTTCCTTTTCCTTCATTTCTTTCTCTACTCCCTACTCCTCCTCCTCCTCCTCCTCTCCATACTCCCTTTCCACCTACTCTTCCTCTTCCTTAATTTCTTTCTCTACTCATTACTCCTCCTCTTCCTCTCCGTACTCCCTCTCCACTTCCTACTCTTCCTCTTCCTTCATTTCTTTACTCAGTCGCTTTGGTGCATTTCTCGAATCGTCCTTACTGTAATATTTGCAAAGAAGTGTGTGCATTTCTCAAAACAATTCGTACAAACAGCACCACACAATGGATTTCCTGCAAAAGCCTGTAACTTACTCAAAATCTTTAGTTCATCTCTCAAAAGTAAGTATTTGTCAATGAACATATCAGTGTCATCAGAATGAAAAGTCCTTGTGTCATTGTTCACACACAAGATAATGAAAATGCATTCATCATGTTGTCAATATAACGGTGCACTATGTTAGTATTACCTGATGTAAACTATGGCAACAGTTTGGATGACAGTTACTGTACTGAAATGCAGAAGGCTTCACTTCTTGTGTATGCCATATATCCATTTCAAAAGTACAAATTTACACATTACTGTATGTGGGATATTGATTGAAAGAGACTGGATATGATCCACATTTACACTTTAACTTGTGGTCTGACCAAAAACAACAACAACGGACCCACTTTATATTAAGTGGTTTTAACAACTATGTACTTACATTTAAATAAAAAAATTGGTGTACTTATTGTGTACATACATGTTTTTACATTGTACTTATATTTTTACATTTATAATTACACAGTTGACCCATCCCTTACACCTTAAGCCACCCTTAAACCTACCCATACCACCAAACCTGTCCCTAACCTTACCTGTATCCCACCTCAATAGCTTGCAATACAATATGAACACGATAAGTACATTGTACTTAATTTTTGATGTAAGTACATAGTAGTTAAGGACACTTAATATAAAGTGGGGCCACAACAACAACAAAAAAACACATTACAACGTCATTGTGAAATAGAGAAGAAAAAGAAATATGGGCACAAAGGCGAACATAAAAATGAGAAAGTCCATTGTCAGAATTTGTAACTCTAGTGTTGTCCTCTGTCTATATATGCTTTCCAATCGAAGGTTCATGAGATGCACCTTTGAGCTATTTCAGAGAACTGGTTTATCATTGGTTGGTCTACATTCTCTTCATTAGTGAAAGTCAAGATTCACCTGCACAATTCATGGCAAATTTATAAAAAAGTCTAATAGTAATATGTAGAATATATGCTTGACAGTTTATGACAACTAGATAAACTTTTTTGCTATTACCGTAATGACTTATACGATGAGCTAATGACTTGATGTTTTGAGGGCTAAAACTATAGCACATATAACTATATAATACATTTTGAGCAATAGTAATTGATAATGTAGGAAACCACAGACAAATGTACATAATCAGTTGCATGAATGTACCAAAGCAATCGCAACTTGTTGGAGAGAATGAGAACCTTTTTATGATGTGCACAAGTGACTAGATGATGTGGAGGTTGAACAAGTGGTTTTGAGAATTTAATTTCTGATCTGAGAAATATACCAAAGCCACTGAGAAAAACTGAAAGCTGACTTTGACCTCTTTTATCTCCATCGAAGGTTCTGATTGGTGTGTGATAAATTTTGAGTCCTAGTGTTTCCACTTGGGTAATTGTGTGCTAAATGAGCTCAAACTTTGCAGATTTGAGTGAACAATATTGAATGCTAGCGCTTTCTAAATGACCATATGGTGTAAGCGCTGACAAATGTAGGGATTTGTGTGTAGAGTTTTGGAGTAACAGTTTACCAAAACTGACTTGTGTGTCAAAGCAGTTAAATAGTGTTTATGGTTTAGGGAAATGGGTGTGCTTTTTTAAAAATGGTTTTAAATTTTATTTCAAAAGCACTTTAACCGATTAAAGATCATGAACACAATCCAAACACCAACGTGATTCTATTCCTAAATTATAATGATTCATGTTTTTCATTCCTCAACCCTTGACGTGTGCGATCACAACGTTGTGATCACTCTTGGTTCGCCCGTGCAGCGTACGATCACACCAGTGTGATTTGAACATTTAAATTTGTGTTCTCGCTGGCCTGAAGAGATCAGCTGTCATGTATATGAATAAAACAGCTTCACAAACAGTCTTTGCAACCACACAGTTTCATTATTTCTGTGTTACGAACATTCAGATAATCACAGAAGTATGGGGATAAAAGTTTATAGTTCAGATATAAACTCTGTTGTGTACGGTAGCGATCAAAATAGAGTAAATCACATTTTTTAAGTAATTTGACACTTCAAATAATGATTTATTGATTATGTTGTTACGCCAGTAGGTGGCGAAAAGGAGCTGTTAAAATGTATTTTTCTTTGAATCATTCAAGAGATTCGTTCAAAAACGCTGTTTCATCCATTATTGAAACCAGTAAATCTTGAGTGAGTCATTGAATCATTTATTCATAAATTAAATTTTTTGTTTAGTTGTTTAAAGGGGTCATATGATGTTGCTAAAATTAACATTATTTTGTGTATTTGGTGTAATGAAATGTTTATGCGGTTTAAAGTAAAAAAAACACATTATTTTCCACATACTGTACATTATTGTTTCTCCTCTATGCCCCGCCTTTCTGAAACGCGTCGATTTTTACAAAGCTCATCGTTCTGAAAAGCGAGGTGTGCTCTGATTGGCCAGCTATCCAGTGCGTTGTGATTGGCCGAATACCTCAAGCGTGAGACGGAAATGTTGCGCCCCTCACCATACTGTGATGCCATGTCCCGACTTTACGAGACAAAAACATTAAAACCCATTACAAACGAGGCATTTGTTCCATCCAGTGGGGACATAATTACTGATTATAATGACTTATACTGTCTTTATACCAGGGGTGTGAAGTAACAAATTACAAATACTCACGTTACAGTAATTAAGTAGTTTTTATCAGTAATTGTACTTTTTTGAGTAGTTTAAAAATTGTGTACTTTTACTTGAGTACATTTTAAGTGATGTATCGGTACTTTTACTCCACTACTTTCCTCCGTTTGTGGTCGTTACATGCTTATTTTAATTTTATTTTTATCCATGAACGTGATTGGATAGTGAGATATTAATAGGTCTCATGACTTTCGTCAAATCAAATTGTGCATATACATTTTTAACCGCCAACTGTTTATCATGGCTGCTGGAAGCGCATTCTTCAAGCATCAATTCAGTCGCATCTTCCTCTAACTTAATATGTTAAGGTACATTTCGGAGTTCTGCTTACTAAATGATTTGTATATATGCTTGCCTATCTACACGGCCTGAAATTTGGTGTGAGGTTGCAGGTATTGCATACAGTGTTAACTCCCGCAAGTGCCACGTTCGGTAAATTCCCACTCACTTATGAGACGCGCGATCTGCACTGCCTTGTCTCTCTCTCGCGTGCATGGCCAGACTTACCATTGGACTTGAATGGGCTGCACCCCAGGGGCCCCGCCTTAACCCGTTTACATTTGTTCAGTTATGTCGTGCCAGTCAGAAATTATTAGCCGCATTTCAACTGCGCACATGGGCCAGCCGGGGCTAATAGCTTCCAACTACGACCTTCGAAGCCATAATCAAACAGCATAAACTGGAATTTATGATTTTTTTTCAAATAGAAAATAGCCATTTACAGGGTTCGTACGGTCATGAAAACCTCAGAAAACTTTGGAAAAGTCGTGGAAATTTATTTTACAAATCTCTAGTCTATATAACAGAATATATGTTTAATCACGTCCTTAATTTCGGTGCGGGATTGCGCATTTTGGTTTTACTCATTTTCGCAGGTTTCGCACGTTTGGAAAATTCCCGCACACATGTATTTCATATACAATGTAGGTTAGATGAGTTAAAAAAATTTCACACAGAATATCAGATTAAGTCAGTGATTTGAAAACAGCGTGTGTGGTTCAGCTGTACCGCGTCTTCTCGCTCTCACGCTCTCAAAATTGCCTCACATCAGCGCATCTGGTCTGCACTAAGAGAGCTGCTGCACGCTGCAATACAAGACTTTCGCTCAGCTGACAGGACTGTCACTTGCCTAATCGGGTCAGTGTTGCATCATCACAAAAGTTTATCATTTGCATGTCTTTTTAAGTCTTTTTAAACCATTCGGTACTCGCAAGCTCCAAACTAGTTTTCTGGGCGCCCACGGTCACATCCAAAGCGCCAAGCACACGAAGCCGCATTGCAAACACCTCAAGAAAAAGTTATTGTTTTCATTTTTTCTGACTCAAGTAACCTTGCATTTTAATAAATAATGTTACATAAAGACAATTAAACGGTCAGTAATAAATGAACAA
>NW_015548295.1:14373-15008 GCF_001515605.1 Sinocyclocheilus anshuiensis
TTTTTCGGGTAGACTAGCCTAAAACTAACAGTAGCTGCTACTGTTCAGGAACAAAATAATATGATGTATAAAGTCATAAATATAGATTATATTTATATATTAATCCATATTAAATATGAAAAAGTTATTTAGTCAAGAGCAGATTTGAGCAGAGTGATTATTTTTTTTGTTCTTTAACACAGACTGACAGACAGCAGGTATACTAAAAGCTGCTGTCACTTTCAAACCAAATGTTAATGTTAACAATGTTAATTAATAATTGGTTATTGTTAATTAATGTTAACAACAAAAGACAAAATCACTCACTGCTCTTGACTGAATACTTTTTGTAACTTTAATTTTAAGAATTAATCTGTTGTTTAATTCACAGTGAATTTGCTGTTTTTAATTTACAGTTTATTCCATTTCTGCAGCATTCCTGTACCTGAATGTTTTCCACCAAAACAAAACTAAACTAAAACGAAATTCAGGTCCTGAGTTTAATTTATAATACTGGCTAAGCAAATTACAATATACTTAATATTCTGGCATTCAGTTATGTGATTATGTAACTTATGTTCTCTGCATGAAGTAATGTCTGGCACAGTCGCAGCCTGTGCTTATTAGAAAGCAAACAAATAGCACTAATAATCATA
>NW_015548295.1:15243-17423 GCF_001515605.1 Sinocyclocheilus anshuiensis
AATGCCTACGATATAGGAGTTAGCCTATCACACAAACTAGAGTCCTGTTTTTCCGAATATCTGCACGATCGCAAATGTACAATAAACACAGAAACAAAATTCTGTTTTGCTCCATCAATGCGTCCCCGAGCAACACAGTGTTTTGTTTCTCAGCATTACACGGACCAGTAAATGGATCAAACAGGCTATTAGTACAGTCATTTGCTAAGTTAAATGAATTAGCATTTTAAACGAATCGGTTGATTTAAGGATTCAACTCACTCATTAAGACAGTCAATTGCTGCCACCTACTGGCGGTTGTAGTTTCATATTTTAGAAAGTAGCTCATTATTTCATTTTTGCAATCATTTCATATTTCTACATTAAAAGGTTGTATTTAAACTTAACATAACTTATGCAAAATCCATCTATGGATTTTGTTTATAGTGATTTAATTGGATTGTTAATAGCCAACATGTTTTTTTTTATTCAGATTTAATTTATTAAATTTAGGAATCTGACATAAAAGGACACAGATATGACAATACATTTTCATAATAATACATCTCTTTGTTTTTTTCTGCTCAGTGTTATTTCAGGGTTTTTATCTCTCAACAGAGATCACATCCTGTTTATTGTATTATAGTGACTATTTAATATTACATCTAAACTTTGACTAGGCTAGACATGTTGCCTATTAATTGTATACAGTATATGAACCTGAAAGCATATTTAAATTTTTGTGTATTTTGTGTTACTCTATAATAATGTTCTAGTAGGTATGGGGCCCAAACATAACCTCAAGCCCAGGGGCCCCCGGCCCCGTAAGTCCTGCCCTGCTCGCGTGCGTTCTGCAGCAATCACTTGGATAAGTCGTTGTTGCTTGTTGAACTTGTTGACTTTTGATGAGTTTGAGTGCGTGATGCGCGCTGTGAAAAAGTGTGTTGGAAACACAAATTGAGGACCAATCTGCACCTTATTGATTACCCGTGGCGTTAATATACTGCATCTGTGCCAGCGCGCGATGTAATAATACTGCAGCTCGCTAATAAATGTTTATTTATTTATTTTTAATCCATTTTATACAATCCGCCTTCATTTAGCAAGTGCACTCGCGCATAAACAATTTTCAAGTTCACCACTTTTTGTTCCATTGTGGATGCTGCTGATTCACGAGACCGCCGCGGCTCAGCAAAGAGACATGCGCGCAATTTAGTTATTCTTATTTCTTTATTGCAAAACACTAAAACTGGCACCGTTTTGGAGAGAAATGGGCTCTCATTTTGACCCATATCATGGTGTGTGATGCTGAACTATGAGTTTCTAATGGTGTTTGTATTTGCACTGTTCTAAACATTAATATTTTATGTGCAACAACAGCCGTTTTTGAGAGACACGGGCTCTCATTTGAACCCATATCATGGTGTGTGATGCTGAACTATGAGTTTCTAATGGTGGTTGTATTTGCACTGTTCTAAACATTAATATTTTATGTGCAACAACAGCATACTGTCTCAGTGGCCTTACACATGATTTTAAATCTATTTTTTTCAAACTTTGATTTAAATGGGGATGATTGTACCGAGAATAACTGGTTTTGATGTATTTTAAAGAGTTGGCAGTCAAAATTAAAACTGCTGAATAATAGATATTCTTTATTCTTTAAGACAAACAAGATAATGTGAATTACAGAATGTACAACATTTTAAAAATGGATAAATTGCAGTGTACAGTGTTTATTATGAGGGTGAAGAATCCACAGCTCAGTACTCCCTACTCAATACTCATGAGTACTTTTAAATAGGCTACTCTTTTACGCTTACTCAAGTAGTTTTTTGGACAAGTACTTTTACTCTACTCTCACTACATTTTTTGGAAGGTAATGGTACTTTTACTTGAGTATATTTTTTCAGTACTCTTGTGCTGCACATTTTACGGAGGATGAGGACTGTTTCCTGGGAGAAAACACAGCGTCTCCACAACATGGTGGTGGCAACAATACTACAGCGAGAATAAAAGTTATGTTGTCTTTCTTTGCGTGAACATTTGGGCGGTGGTATGCAAATCTTCCCACATAGTGACGTAGACATGTGGGGCGTGTTTAAACGAGGCGTTTTAGGAGGCCTTGGACTAGTCTTAACTTTTATAAAGAATATCTTTTTGGGTTTGAGACTTTAGTCTTTGCAACTTTAGGGATCTTA
>NW_015548295.1:17528-22922 GCF_001515605.1 Sinocyclocheilus anshuiensis
TCTTTCTTTGCGTATACATTTGGGCGGTGTTATGCAAATCTTCCCACACAGTGACCTAGACATGTGGGGGCGTGTTTAAACGAGGCGTTTTAGGAGGGCGTGGATGAGTCTTAACTTTTATAAAGAATATCTCTTTGGGTTTGAGACTTTAGTCTTTGCAACTTGGATCTTATCTATTCAGCTTGTAACACTCCAAAGAGAAAGGAAAACTTGAAATTGCATCATATGACCCCTTTAAGGAGAGAGTGTTAAGGAGAGAGCGTGCACGAAAGATATTGAGTGGCTGACTGGCATTAAGCAAATGAGGAGCATGCAGCAAGGGAGATTGAATGTGTGGTGCATGAACTGCAATCTGTATCTCCTGATGCACCCAGTTTTATTCTGGGAGGAAAGGCACCTAGACCTGATAATATAGGGGGTCGGTTACTTAAGGAATGTGCCAAGCAGTTAGGTCCAATATTTTATGACATTTTTGCTCTGTCCCTTCAACAACAAAATGTACCTGCACTGTGGAAGCAGTCTACAGTGTTTCCAGTGCCAAAAAAGCATAATGTCCAGATATTGGATGATTTTAGACCTGTGAGTTCACTTGACCCCCTACAATTTGCATATAGGTCTAAGCGAGGTGTAGAGGATGCAGTAGCGACTCTCTTACACTTAATACTTCAGCATCTGGACAAGCCCAAAACATTTGTTATTTTATTTTTTATTGATTTTTCATCCACTTTCAATACCATTCAGCAACATATTTTAGTCGAGAAGCTCATTAATGAATTTGGGTTGGATTTTAGTCTCGTAGGATGGATTTTAGATTTACTTGTGCAGAGAACACAGAGAGTTAAAGTAAGTGATTGTTTTTATGAATGGCTGGTGTCATCTACTGGGTCACCTCAAGGATATGTCCTCTCTCCTTTATTATTTATCTTGTACACAAATGACTAAGAGTAGTTATAGAAATAGGCATTGTAGCGTATGGACCAATCAGACTCACCGTTTTCATTAGATTTAACAAATCAATTATTCATTAGATTAACAAATAGTCACAGACCCCTCACCCAATAAACATACTGGGTGCCAGGATGTCTGCACCACACATTCAATCTCCCTTGCTGCATGCTCCTCATTTGCTTAATGCCAGTCAGCCACTCAATATCATCAGGACTCTCTTTCAGACAGACAAGACATGCAAGTATCAAACTTAGTCAAGTAAGTATCATTTGCACCTTTTTACAAAGGATTATCAAATGGTACCATAGCTTCATGTTTTATTTCTCTTCTCTTTACTGCCTAAGCTTTAATCCTGTTCCTATACCAACTGTATGTGTGTGTGTGTGTGTGTGTGTGTGTATGTGTATGTTAGATTAGTTTAAGTGTTTATGTAGTTAATAAAGTCTTACTTGTATCACACCTGAGGTTGTTCATTGTTTGATCATAACTGGATTCCCTAATCATGCAGATTTTTGCTACATGCTCTGTGTAGTATTGTACAGTAAGAAAGTTATTTCTTAACCAGGAAATTAACGTTCTTAGAATTGACAGACAGTTGACCCTGAGAGGTCAAGTAAATACTTACAGCGGATCTAAATATTTATAATTAATTATAACTAGTTATGATTAATTATTCATATTCCCCCTTTGAGCTGATTCGCTACAGCATATTATAAAATTTGCTTATGATTCTGTAATCATTAGCTTATTGAGTGAGGAGGTCCTGTGGTTGATGGTTTTATTATGTGGTGTCAGAATGCTTTCTTAAAACTGAATGTTTCTAAAACTAAGGAGATGACTATTGATTTTAACCCTAGGAGGAAATCTATTCAATATAAGCAAACAAGCATTAATGGAGTGGGTATTGAGAGTGTTGAACAGTAGAAGTATTTGGGTACAGTTTTGAATAACAAATTGTCCTTTTCTCCCAATACTGATGTTTTGTGTAAGAGGGGGCAGCAAAGATTGTATTGCTTGCGGAAACTAAGATCATTTAATGTGGACAAAACATTGATGTGCATGTTCGACAGATCCTATATTGAGTCACTGTTATCTTTTTAACTGTTGTGCTGGTTTAACTGGATTGTAAACCAGTGAAGTAAAATAACGGGTCGCAAGCAGATGACTTTGGCCCAGTTATATAGGGCTATGTATCACCAGCAAAGTCACAATACGATACATATCACGATACAGAGGCCACGATACGATACGTATCATGATACAGGACTGCACTGAATTTCACCTCGGCAGAATTGAGTAAAACAGCAGTTTATTAAACGCTGAACACTATAGGGCCATAACTATAGGCAGAACAGGCAGTTGACCTCTGCATTGTGAAGGGCCTCCATAACTCTACCACAGTATAATAATCTAGGTAATGGCGTAAGTTTCATGTTTACATTGGGCACTCCCCACCAGGTACAATATTCTGATTGTTTGCATCTTGTTTTTAAGCCCATTAATAATAATGTACTCGTTCTAATACATTTATATTGTAATGTACTCATACTAATATATATAAAAAAAATCATCTTAACATTGCTGGTAGGGTATCATTGCACAAATTAACACACTCGCTACATATAAAAATACAAATAAAAATTAGAAAAATTCTAAACTAATGGGCTGTCTTCACTGTATCTCACGTGCAAATGTTCTGTCACTCAAACAGATCACGTTTCAGCAACACAAACTTTTTAGCTTTACCCCACAATTGTATCAATAAAATAGATTAATCGTTCAAGAGGTAGTCCTACATTATCTTTTTTAACAAGGAGCTGGTAACATAGTTTCCAAAGGAATTAAAGCCACAGCTTCACTGTTAATAGAGAAACGTGGCAAAACGGTGGTAATTCATACATCTCTCTCTCTCTCTCTCGTAAATGAACAGTTGATGAATTACACTTTTCTGAGAATAAAATACGGAAGTGGAGATCGCTAACCGGTGTTTTCCGAAAGCCAGCACGTTTATCCACAGTGGAGAGAGAACGCGTGCACATGGTTACCAGACTGACAAAAATTTGTAACACTTAGCAGTGTAGCGTCTGGACCAATCAAACACACAATTTTTCATTTGATTTAACAAATCAGTTATTCATTAGATTAACAAATCGTCACAGACCCCTCACCCAATAAACTGGGTGCCAGGATGAAATAAGAATTTGTAACACTTAGCAGATATTTCTTCTTTCCGCTGCGGCTGTCTGTCATCCTCCATTCAGCAATCAAACTGCGTGCTGCGTTTGGTTACTACAGTCAAAACGATTAAACTCTCTTCAAGAGCGCACAGTAACTGAGGTTTAAAACTGTTAAAAGAAAAGGCTCAATAAACTAACACACAGATTTAATTACACTTTGTACTAACTTTTCAATGCGGACTCGGAGGGCTGCACAGCCTGCGCACTGTGACTCCGTGTTGCTTCAAGCGCGTCATTCTGCACAGGGGATGCGCATAAGCGCTTTGAGCCGCTCTGTATTGGAGCCTTTAGTATTATAATACTTTTCTGCGCAATGAAAGATTATTAATAGTCTTTCTTGTTCTGTCCTATCTATCATATTTTGTTGCCTTCATTACTGTGCTATACATTTAAAATAAATTTCTTTTAATTTTATAGTATATATTTATTAGGGGTGGAACGGTTCGAGGAAAAACATCGAACTGTACGGTTCTCCACACACGGTTCGGCACGCATTAGGACCGCGGTTCAACTTAAATCTGACAACACATCTGTAATATGGTTTCTTATAAATAACACGTAAAACAAACAGGGTTCGGCTGAGGTATGTTTCTGTTGATGGATGCGCATTCTGGCTTCCCAATACATTACAACAACAGTGATTAAAAAAAAAAGTGGACAAACCATTCACTCTTGTTCAATGCGAGTGCTGTATGCTGGAATATGAGCAGTCATTTATTCCGTCATCACCCGGGTGCTGATAGCACGCGTGCACAGGTGAGACCTGAACAGCACACGTTGATATCTGTGTTTAAACTAAACTCATGTAAGCTTTGCCAGTTTAAACTTTTAAGAGCCAGAGGACGCGAGAGAGCTCGCGCAGTGAGAAGATTTGTGCGTGCGCTCATCCGAAGACCGAAGCGCCTCACAACGTGTGCAAATATTAAGCTCTCTCTGAAGTATTGTGTTTAAATGGACAAATTCACACAAAAATTGTCAAAATGGCGTCTTGGTAAGTATCCTATAGCAGACATAGGCGGCTGAACGTACTTACAGTTTCTTAAAGTGACAGCACTTTCTTAATGTTAATCAAACAGCAACAACAAAGAAATCACTCACTGCTCTTGATTGAATAGCTTTTGTATCTTTAATAAAGATTCATCTTTAATTTATACAGTCAAATATGCAATGCTGTTTTACATTTCATTACTTTATTCAATTTCTGTACCTAAAATCTAATGTTAGACCTACCTGAAAAACAAAACAAAACTGAAAATCACTGTTTATTTTATTTGTATCTTTACTCTCTTGTATTTATTTGTGCTGTTGCTTGTAGTTAGATAGATTATTCTTATTTTCTTTATTTTTATTTGACAGTATAGTTTTTCCCTAAACATAGCACATACCGAACCGTACCGAAACCATGACTCTAAAAACCGTGATGCAAACCGAACCGTGAGAAAGTTGAACCGTTCCACCTCTAATATTTACATATAAATGTATTTACTTGTTTTTTTCATGAATGTATTTTACAACAATACAAAGAGCAATGTGTGACATTTGACCAGATTTAGACTTATTCACTTTTATTTGTAAATAAAAAATGTTTCACTAGATTTTTTTAAATTATTGTGCACCCGTGATTTTTCTAGAGTATCTTTTGCTGCTGAATTATCCAGTAACCTAGTTTATAATAGTATTTTTGTCATAGATTATGATTGTATTTTTTCATTTATTTTTCATTAAAATGAAGTTGTCTATATGTAGTAGATTGTGTTTAACACACAAAAGAGTGAAGATCAGGTCAACACAGAGAAGTATAGAAATTCTACATTGATTAAAAAAAAACTGCGCTGGTATCGGATTGGATCGGTATCGGCAGATACTCTGAATTTTCAGTATCGGATAGGATCGGTTCTGAAAAAAATGGTATCGTTGCATCCCTACTTAAAATCACCCATAATAAAAACGGGGGCATTAGGAGTGTGCTGCAGCTGACGATGGGCACAGTCAGCAATGAGGGAAGCACTTGGTGGGACATACACCGCACAAATAACGACATTCCCAAACTCCCTAGGGAGATAACATGGTCTTAGGCTAACGCAGAGGAGTTCGACATCTGCGTTACAAACTGTCGCTCTCAGTGTATATTGTGTGCACTATCAGTTACTCACATACATGCATAATCCGCCTCATATGATTTTTTTCGGATGATTCTGTCCTGTCAGCG
>NW_015548295.1:23138-42714 GCF_001515605.1 Sinocyclocheilus anshuiensis
TCTTTGTTGAGCCAAGTTTCTGTGAACACCATTACACTAGAATCCCGATACTCAAAGCAGCCTCTGATGTTAGTCTGAAGCTCTTCCATATTATTCCGAAGTGACCTGGCGTTACACAGTATCATGGAGGGTAGAGGTGGCCGATTCGTCCTCCGTCGGAGTCGCTGTTCTACCCCCCCACCTTGTCTGCCTCTTCTCCGCAGCCTTCTGCCCTGGTGTAAGTGATGCGTAGAGAGTTTGTGGCACTCATTCCAGGTGTTAGCAAGCACATGGTGAGAGTAATCCACAAACACAGTGTCCCACGCACATGTTGCCAAAAAGTTCCGTATTGCTCCCACAGTCACAAAAGTCAGAACTGATAAAACAAACACACTAACTAACACTAAAGACAACTTGTTAAAAACTCAATTAAAACAGATAAACTAGTAAAAAACTTATAAAAAGTAGCAGCATACACGCCCGGGTCGTTTGCAGAGCAGCGCCACCACTAGCTGTCAAGTTGATAATTTCGGGGATTACATCACTTTATATCGGGCAACCCCGGTTGTGTTCCTCTGCGGCCAGATTACACCTTGTTGTAGCCTATATATTATGCTCTATTCATTTTTTTTTTTTGAAACCTCGCACTTTTCTACTCCATTTTAAATGGTGTTCTTGTATTCAAATCAAGCGCGGTCCACTGCTGCACACATGCCACGATATCGGTACTGAAACAGCTGTATCGATACTAAAACAGCTGTATCGATACTTGTATCGTCAAATCTCTGTGACGATACATCGTCTTATCGAACAGCAATACAGTTATATCATAGACAGGTTTTGGGTATAGGACGGAGTCTCCAACACGAAATTCCCTTGACTTAAGAGTGTTCTTGGCATCGTAACTGCTGAGCCTCCTGGGACTGACTCACGGTTCCTTGCGATTGAGGAATAACATCGCAGGTGACTCCTTAGTAGTAGCATGAGGAGTGATTCTGTATGTTAACAGGAATCCATCATGTCTCTGCTGGATCGGAGCTGACCCCCTGGAAGCTTTCGGAGCGTGTTTGAGTGTCTGGACAAAATGTTCAGCTTGCCCATTACTAGAGGTGTGATAGGGCGCAGAGCCGATGTGTTGCACCCCACATGAGAACTCCTCAGCGCAAAACTGTGGGCTATTGTCACTGACAGTGACGTTAGGAACACCATAACGACTGAAAAGTCCCCACAAGACTTGAATTGTTTTGCTGGTGGTAGTACTGTCTATGATGGAGACTTCAGGCCATTTGGAATGTGCATCAACTACAATAAAGTACATATGGCCTTCAAAGGGACCAGCAAAATCCACATGTATCCTTTCCCGAGGATGATTTGGCCAAATCCATGGGTGAAGTGGTGCAGGACGGGGATAATTTTGGATACGTTGACACGACTGGCATGATTTGGACTGCAGCTCAATCTGACCATCAATACCCGGCCACCAGACTTAGCTGTGGGCCAGATGTTTCATTCAGTCAGTGTTAATTTCATTGTTGCAGATGTAGCCGAGGGCACCGAGGCCATTTTGGAGCATCCATTCTTGGAGCAGGCACGGGCACGCCTCGACTTTGGCAGTCAGAAGATTGTATTGTTCGGCGAGCAGATTCCATACTTTAATCCAAAGAACAAGCCCAGGGTGCACATGGTCCGCATAGCACGCACAGCTGTCCTTGAGGCGGGACGTGAATGCATCGTTCCAGGCAATGCACATTTTCGGGAGGAAGTACAGGGCAGTGTGCTGCTGAGTCCGACTAAAGGCTTCATGGAGAAGAATCGGGTGATGGTGGCACGGATTATAATTGGTGCCCAGCCAAGTAATTGAGTTCCCGTTAGACTGTATAACCCAGGTACTGTCGCTGTGAAGGTGAGGAAGGGTGTAATTGCCGGAATCCTCCAGCCTGCTGATGTGGTTCAGGCCTCCACTGCAGAGCTGCCTCCAGCGGATTCATGTCCCGCAGTTGTCCCAAGTCACTTACAGTCGCTGTATGCAGAGAGTACAAGGGATCTGAGGGAGGCAGAACAGCGTGAGCTTGCGGAGCTGCTTCGTGCTTAAGGTGATGTTTTCTCCACTGGACCGACAGACCTCGGCCGCACAAACCTTGTCCAACATGACATTCAAATCCAGCCTGGCCCACCTGTGAAGCAGCAACCGCGTAGAATGGCATTTGAGAAACAGCAAAGCGCCGATGAACAGATCCAGCAGAATCTTGATGCTGGCATAGCCTCCCCAAGTAATAGCTGCTGGGCTTCACCCATCGTAACGGTGCAAAAGAAAGACCAAACATACCGCTTGTGTGTAGACTACCGGGCACTAAATGAGCGCACCATAAAAGACGCTTACCCACTTCCAAGAATCCAAGACACACTAGACACGCTGTCCACAGCAAAGTGGTTTAGCACATTGGACCTTGCCTCCGGGTACTGGCAAGTGGAGTTGACCCCACAGGCGAGACAGGCAGCTGCGTTCTGTAGCAGGAAGGGGCTCTTTGCGTGGAACGTCATGCCGTTTGGCCTTTGCAACGCCCCGGCAACGTTCCAGCGCTTAATGGATCGTGTCTTGGCTGGAATGCAGTGGGAGATCTGACTAGTATACCTAGACGACATCATTGTGCTGGGCAAGGACGTAAAGGAAATGCTCCAGTGCCTGGCAAAGGTGTTTGAAAGGCTGCGCCAGGCCAACCTGAAATTGAAACCTGCTAAGTGTTGTCTCTTCCACCGCCAGGTAGTCTACCTGGGCCACATCGTCTCAGAGCATGGTATAGCTACTGATCCTGAGAAAGTCCGGAAAATTCGAGAGTGGCCACAGCCCACGAGTGTTAACGAAGTCCGGCAGTTTGTGGGTCTCGCATCCTACTACAGATGGTTTGTCAAAGACTTCGCCACAGTTGCAAAGCCCCTTCACAACCTGCTAAGAAAACATGACCAATTTCACTGGAACCCTGAGAGCCAACAGACCTTTGATAAGTTAAAGGAGCTGCTCACTACCGCCCCCATCCTTGGCTACCCTATGGACAGTGGTGATCTTATTCTGGATACAGATGCCAGCAACTTCGGAATCGGGGCTGTGCTGTCTCAACTGCAGCAAGGAGAGGAGCGCGTACTAGCATATGGAAATCGGAGCCTGACGCCAACTGAACAGAATTACTGCACCACACGGAGAGAACTTTTACCGGTAGTGGAGTTCACAACACATTTCCGTCAGTACCTGCTGGGCAGATCCTTCACTGTACGCACAGACCATAGTAGCCTACAGTGGCTAATAAGAATGAGAGAACCGGAGGGACAGTTGGCAAGGTGGCTTGAGAAGCTTGGGGAGTATGACTTCAAAGTTGTTCATCGCCCTGGGCGCTGTCATGAAAATGCTGATGTGCTTTCCCAGAGGCCATGCCGTTCAACTTGCCCCTGCAACCTTAAGAATCCCATCTCGATTAGCCCTCAGCTCTGTCACCAGGCAGTCCAGTGTGACTTTGACGGCAAACCTGTAAATAACATACCTGCAGCTGTTACCACAGAGTCTTGTCAAGTGGGGGTAGTACAACCTGCCATCACCGCCAGTACTTCTTCATTCTCTGGGTGGACTACTGAAGAACTGCGTGCTGCCCAAGCAGCTGATCCTGATATCGCTCCCATCAAGAGGTGGATGAAGGAAAGCATGGAACGACCCTCCTGGGAAGATGTGTCACCCTACGGGCCGGCAACAAAAACCTACTGGAGTCAATGGCAAAGACTGTACCTAAAGGATGGCATTCTGTTACGACGTTACTACCTGAATGAGGGCCCTGAGTTTTACCCCCAGATTATTCTGCCACGAGTTTTCCGGAAAGATGTCATGCACCAGATGCACGAGGGTCCAGTGGGGGGACATTTCGGTGCGGATCGAACGCTGTCCCGGCTGCAGACTAGGTATTATTGGTACAAAATGCGAGAAGATGTTTCACTTTGGTGTCGCACATGCACCAGCTGTGCTGCAAAGGCTCGACCATTAAAGAGGCCTCAGGCACCCATGGGTACCGTGCGAGTGGGTGCCCCCATGGAAAGGATTGCTGTTGATTTGATGGGCCCCATGAATGAAACAGAACGCTTCAATCGTTACATTCTCGTAGTGCAAGATTATTTCACCAAATGGGTGGAAGCGTACCCCCTGCCCAACGACCAGGCTGTTACTGTGGCAGAGGTTATAGTCGCTGAATGGGTCTGCCGTTACGGGGCACCACTTACTCTCCATAGTGACCAGGGCACCAATTTTGAATCGGAGGTCTTCCAAACAATGTGTAAGCTGCTCGACGTTGACGAGACCCGTACAACGCCTTTCCGACCTCAGTCAGACGGGCAGGTTGAGCGATTTAATGCCACTCTACAGAAAATCCTAGCCACAACCTCTGAGCAATGTCATTGGGAATGGGATCTGATGGTTCCCTACGCTGTGATGGCTTACCGAGCGACCAAGCACAGTTCGACTGGATTTACCCCAAACATGATGCTCTTCGGCCGGGAGATAACGGAGCCCACTGACCTGGTCGTAGGAAAGCCCCCCAACGACACACTGACTCAATCATTCCCATGATATGTGGTTCAGATGCGAGAAAGGTTGGAGTTGGCACATCAAGTTGCAAGGGATGCACTTGGCCAATCGGTGGAGTGTGCTAAAAAGCAGTACGACAAGAGAGCAGCCAGGACACGCTACAAAGTCGGTGATGCAGTGTGACACCTTGTCAAGGGAAAGAAGCGAGTGAAAAACTAAATCAGGAAGTTTCTCCCCAACTACGATGGTCCTTACTTTATCTTGGGACATCTGGACGACTTGGTGTACCGGATCCAGAGAAACCCGAGGACCAAAGTAAAAGTCGTTCACCATGACAAGCTCAAACCATACCATTCTCGGCAACCCCTGGAGAACAGCTGGGTGTTTAAAGACTCAGAAGTTTGGCAACCTCAGGAAGTTCCTGCCCCAGACCTGGGAGTCGATGGAGCTGAACTTGACTTGGATCTGTCTTGTCTCTTCATGGAGGAAACCAGAAATTCTGGTGGGCCAGACAGCATGCCTCTCGTGGATGGCACCAGTGTGCCGATAACTGAGCAGGACACAGAGGATGTTCAGTGGAGAGAAGGTAGCACGGTGCAACAGGATTTAACAGGGACTGTTAACGGCCAAATGAGGGGTAGGCCGCAACGAGTCAGGAGATCACCGAGGAGGTTTGGGGACTGGACTAATTGATTATTAAAGACTTAATGGAAAAAAAAGAGAAGGAAAGAATATTTTGTTGGCAATTTGTTATTGTTCTACAATTGTTTAAAAAAAAAAAATTGATGCATGTCATCTGTGAAAAATATTATTTTATGTGTTCCCTTTTTGTAACCCGGGTGGATTTTGTTGTTTACCATTTTGTTAAGAAAACAAGCCAAGTGTATGTTTAATTAAGCCTGAGTTGTTTCATTTGTATGCAACGGCTGTTAACCTCTTTTCCTTCTGCAGGCCAGTAGTGGAGAAGCCAGTCGGTCACTCAGCTGGCCTTAACTAACTACCTCACTAGTCATGTTGGGACTGAATTACTATTGCTTCAACGAAGGACCCCCTTTACAAAGCTACTCTTTAACCCCTCCCAGCACCGTGCTATCCTTTCACCTTATGGACTGTTTACCCCGTCACGTGGGGTTGGAATATATCGGCCAGTGCCTCAATTGAGCGGAGTTGCTTGAATGGACTGTGTGCTTTGACAATGGAGCTGCCTACAAACTGTTGATTAAAAAAGAGAGAAACAAACATGAAAAAAAGGAATATGGGTAGACATTGTGTTGAATGTACTTTTACCTTCTATTAACACTGTGAATCTATGGTGATATCCTTGTTAATGTGTGTGATGTATTTTGTATCAGTCATGCCATGGTGCTGGAGTGGTGTTAAGTTTAATCACCATCCAGAGTGGGGGTAGTGTTGCGGGAGAGAGGAAAAAGGAGTTGCCGCTTTAAGACAGCTATGTACGGGAGTTGTAGTCCAGAGTGAGATGCATTATGTGTAATGTAGTTCAGTGTGAAATGTGCTGGAGAGACGTGCCCTCACTTTGTGCTGTGCAGTTGAGAACTGAGGGAGAAAGTTTGTATTCCGCTTACAAGTTAAATAAAATCAGTCCACCCGGGAGCTGTTTGGGACTGTGAACCTGACAACATGAGAACGAAAAAATGGCATGCATCGGTAATTTTGTCAATCTCTTCCCTTGCACAAACATGAATTGAGAGTTGTTACGCTGCCGCCGGAAATCGCTGAAGCGGAGAAAGTAACAGCAGGGACCGTTGTGCCTGGTGAGAGAATTGTGGGAGCGGAATTCGGGGACGTCAACTAAAACTAATGTAATCGATTGTGTTAGCTATGAGACAAAAATTGCAACAAATGACTGAATTTGCTTCTGCACATTTAAGAGAAACACAGAAAAAACAAAAGACTTGGTATGATAGGAAGACAAAGTTGCGATCTTTCGAGCCGGGTCAAAAAGTTCTAGTGATGCTTCCTACATCCGGAAATAAACTTCTGGGTAAATGGCAAGGTCCGTTTGAAGTAACTAAAAAAATAGGAACAACTACATATGAGATCGTGACCCCAGGACAGGCACGAACACATCGGGTGTTGCACATAAATTTGTTGAAGAAATGGTACTCGCAAAGTGAGAGCACAGTCATTAACTTAGGCTGGTTAAGGATGAGGAAGAGGCGGAAGAACAATACTTACCTGGTAGTCAGCCTTCGCCACCCATCGATTTGAACCATCTTTCTGTAGAACAGCGAGCTCAGCTTCAGCAATTATGTGATCCAGAGTTGTTTAAAAATCAGCCAGGCTATACCACACTGATAAAGCATAGAATCGTGCTTAAAGAAAATGCTCAGCCGAAACGAATGAGTTACCGCATCCCTGAACGATTGCTGACTGCTTTTGAAGATGAGGTAACATTGATGCAACAAATGGGTATAGTGGAACCATCAGAGTGAATGGTGTAATCTGGTGGTATTGGTGCCAAAAAAAGATAATACCCTCAGGTTTTGTATCGATTTTCGTTATTTAAATTAAGTCTCTAAATTCGATTCGTATCCTATGCCTCGTATTGAGGAGTCAATTGAAAAGCTGGGCAAGGCTAAATTTATCAGTACCATCGATTTAAGTAAAGGGTACTGGCAGGTGCCTCTGGACTTGGAGTCTCGAGAGCTGACCGCTTTCCGTACACCAAGGGGGCTAATGCATTTTCGGGTGTTACCGTTTGGGCTGCACGGAGCACACCCGACTTTCCAAAGATTGATGGATATTGTATTGGATGGTTTAGGAGAATTTGCGGCGGCTTACTTAGACGATGTGGTGATATTCAGCACCTCGTGGGAGAATCATCTTCACCATCTTCAAACAGTCTTCCAACGAATTAAAGATGCCGGTTTAACCATTAACCCCAATTAAGTCGCAAGTGCAGAAAGTACGGGAGATTCAATCTTGTCCACTTGCAGCTACAAAGAAACAAATTCGATCATTTTTTGGTGTGGTTGGCTGGTATCGGAAATTTATTCCCCATTTCTCGACCATCGCGGCATCGTTAACGGATTTAATTAAAAAGATGAATCCCAACAAAGTGCAATGGACCGTACCCGCAGAAAAAACATTCTTTGAGTTAAAAGGGGTGCTGAGCGATGAACCTATTTTGCGTAGCCCTGATTTTGAAAAGTAATTTGTACTCAATTGTTTATAAATGTATATGTATTTATTTTGTCTCTTTAATATTATTTACCCAAAACATTTTGTATTAGTGGTGCATGTTGTCTCTTATGCGCGCATTAAAGATCAAAGAGCGAGACAACAATTCATTACTAGAGTGCACGCTAGTGATTGAATAAAACCACAACTAGACAAGATATGGGTTAATATTTTCTTTATTTAATTGTTTGAATGATTGTGTATCTTACCCGTGATTCTGCCAGGATCCATGACTGCAGCATGGAAAAAAGGCTCGTTATTAAAAGAGCGCGGCATTTCCTGATGTCCTTTATATCCTTTGCTAGGAATTATGGGAAATGTAGTTTTGGGTACCATATGGGTTTGGATTGTTTGTTCATTTGAATGTGTTATTATAAAGGGCATTCTTTCCAGTTTATTTTATTATTGCTTTATGGTGAATGGAATTTCATATGTTTATAGAGATTTTGTATATATTATATATTTCTTTTTCATTGATGTTTGATGTACTGAGTTGAGACCCCCTGTAATTATAAAATGGTTTGATCTGTTTGTTAAAAGGGTGTGATTTTTCTATGGCTGATTTAGTTCTGGTGAGGGATCCCTGGAGAAACATCTGAGGCCCAGAACTCAGCAATGATCTGATATTTCATTTATCAGTTAGTTTTTTTCTTTTATTTTGGTTTTTCACATTTTTTTCCTGCACCTTTGTGATCAGTACATGAGTGTGGCAGTTAATAAAATGGAAATTTGAAGATTCTATGAATGCCTCCTGAAAATTTTATGGAAGAACCCTTACACGTGGCTTAAACTTTTTCTCATGCTTTCTTTCTCTTTCAAAGTTTATTTTATTTCTGCACACGCGTCCGATGTGGCCTTTCTTTCTACATGAATGGCAGGCTTGATCTTTGTACTAGCAGTCCTCATCTGTGTGGTTCGTTTTCCCACATCTTTTACAATTGCGTCGCTGTTTGGGTGAGGAAACATGCATTGCATTTACTTTAAGGGACCGCAATCTCTTCAGCTTTGTGAAAAGTAAGTGCCGCCTCCGTGAGAAGATGCTTTTGTATCGCTTCTGTGTGTAATCCACAAATAAATCTATCCCTTAGAGCAGCGGTTCTCAATTCCAGTCCTCGCGTACCCCCGCTCTGCACATTTTGTATGTTTCTCTTATTGCTTCAGACGTTTGTTATATCTGACTGTAAGCGCCCTGCGAAGTGGACATTACCGGATATTCCGCCATGATACCTGTTTGAAGGGAGTGTATATTTTCCATACAAAGGGCATTTAAGTGTGCCAGATGTGAATTTAAATTGTATTTATTTACAGAGGTATATTATGTCCCACTTCACACTTCTCTAGTAAGTTTCGTATGTTTGTGAAGACGCTGTAGGCAGCGGCGCAGCGCAAATCTGTAAATGAATATTTCGAAGTGAAGTAAACTTAAACGGATTTCCCCTGCTCAGGGAGTAGGGAGCAATGGACACTGTGTAGGGGCCATGTCAATCGGAACACAGTTCATGCACGGAGCTCACTTCTAACAAGATGATGATCTGAATCAGGTGTGTTAACAAAGAGAGACATGCAAAATATGCAGAGCGGGGGGTACGCGAGGACTGGAATTGAGAACCGCTGCCTTAAAAGCATCCTCCAAATGTGTTCCGAAGTCACAATGTTCAGAGAGTTGTTTTAAAACTGATACATACTGTGCAACCATCACTCCTTCCTCTTGATTGCGTTTGTGGAAACAGAAGTGTTCTGTTATTATGCTATTATCCTTTTACGTCGTAATAATCTCTTGATATGTCTTTTCTCCTGGTTTAGCAGGTGCAATCAAGTTACGTAGAAGACCGTACGTTTTCGTGCCCATAATGCTTAACAACACTGGAACTGTTTTTTCCTCGTCAATATTATTGGCCTTTGTGAAGTGTTCAAACCGTTCAATACATGTTTGTCCACTACTGGATGGCCTCGTCAAAAGCATCAATATGCCCGATAGTCACCATTCTGTTTGTGGATTATGTTGATTTGATGTCCCGATGGTTGCAGTCAATGTTTCAAACGATGTGCACTCATTTTCGTCAAAAAAAGTATGTTGGTCTATATTAGTCTGCACCAGTACAAAGTAGAAGTCAATATGTCCAATCCTCGTCGCCAATTTTGTCGTATTTATCAGAATATCATTATATTCTATGGACAAAGATACAATGGAGGCCGAGTGCACATAACCTTTTCTTCTTTACTTAACAACTGTTCAGTAGTATATACAGGGTCACACAGCGGCATCAAGAGCATAATGCAACAATTGCAGGATAACCCAATTCCGAACACTAAATAAATAACAATATAAACCTAGGATGCTTTGAGGGTGAGTAAAACATGGGCTAATTTTCATTTTTGAGTGAACTAACCCTTTAAGTCCTGTAAGCTGCGAAGTGGGGCCTCCATGGATCGGACTTGTTTGTTCAGCACATCCCACAGATACTCAATTGGATTGAGATCTGGGGAATTTGGAGGCCAAGTCAACACCTCAAACTCGTTGTGCTCCTCAAACCATTCCTGAACCGTTTTTGCTTTGTGGCAGAGCGCATTATCCTGCTCAAAGAGGCCACAGCTACCAGGGAATACCGTTTCTGTGAAAGGGTGTACATGGTCTGCAACAATGCTTAAGTAGGTGCTATGTGTCAATGTAACATCCACATGAATAGCAGGACCCAAGGTTTCCCAGCAGAACGTTGTCCAAAGCCTGCTGAAAGAGGCCACAGCTACCAGGGAATACCGTTTCTGTGAAAGGGTGTACATGGTCTGCAACAGTGCTTAAGTAGGTGCTATGTGTCAATGTAATATCCACGTGGATAGCAGGACCCAAGGTTTTCCCAGCAGAACGTTGTCCAAAGCATCACACTGCCTCCGCCGGCTTGCCTTCTTCCCATAGTGCATCCCAGATAAGCAACGCATACGCACATGGTGTTACATCCCTAGGATGCATGCGGTATATTTATTTTTAAGTGTTTTTCCCACCCCTTTGGGAGTGGTCATGTTATCCTGTGTATGTGCTGTAGGTGCTCTCTCTCTTTCTCTTTATCTGCTTGCTTGGCAGTAGCAAATTGCCCACAGGTGGTGCTCGTCAGAGAATGTGCGGCAGAGACGCAAAACCTACAAAAGAGCAGAAGAAACGATTTGGAGGGAGGTTCACTTCTCCCCTGCTCCAGACTTGTTGGTGTTTGTGAAGTTTGCTGAGTGTGGTGCAAACTTGGGACATTTCTTCATGAAAAGGCTTTTGATTGTTATAGTGTATTCCTGTTGTCCAGCAGTGTGGTGCTGCTACTGTGCAGGTAGTGTGACTACTCTAACTTAGTTCTTCAAGGTATTAAAACGGTATTGTAATTGTTGTTCATTTGCTTTGTTAAATTGGAAGCTGTAGGGAGAGGGTGCCGTTTTTGTTTTGTACTCACTGTTCATCCCTGTTTTTGGTTAGCGAGGGAGTTGAGGAAAGTTTCTGTTGTTGATTTATTTTCTTTTACCTGGACAGATTATTTAGTACTCCTCCTGTAAGTTAGCTGCTGTTTTGTTTGTTGTTTTGGCCAGGCCTTCTCCTGAAGACATTTATTGCTTCCACTATCCTTGCTTTTTTTTAAATAAATTGTTTACGTTTGCTTTAAGCCAAGTGGTTGTCTGGCATTTCTGGGGCAGAGGACTGGAGTGATTCCTTCACGTTTTATTTTTCGTTTATTTCTTTCTTTTTTCATAGATATAAGCTTAATTTAACCTGTTACACCCACTCCCAACCCTAGACTGGGGAAAGGGAACGTAACAAGTGGGGGCTCGTCCGTTCACCTCTTAATTTGCTGTTGGTAAGTACCCTTTTTCTCTCAAATTGTTTGACTGTTTTCGACTGTGGGTGGGGAGGAAAGTGTGGTAGGTAGAGAATGGAATTTGATTTTACTGCATTTACTCTTTGTCCTACAATTGAAGCCTTTGGTAGGTGTAAGAAAAAGGATTTGGTTTTAGTAGCAGATTTTTTTGATATTGCGGTAAAGAAAGATGTTACTAAACAAGTACTCAAAGAGGAATTGTTTGGGAAATTGGTGAAGGCAGGTATTTTGCCTAGAGACTATGATGATAGCGTGGAGATTCAGTCTGAAGCAGCAGTGCAGGCTGAAGATGGCAATCTCAACTATGACCCTGCTGTGGCTCAAGATCCATCAATTGTACTAAAACTAAAGGAATTGGCTCTTTTGATTAAGAAGCAGGAATGTGAGGCAGAGATGATAAGGCTTCGGGTAGTGGAGAGGCAAGCTGACAGAGATATCCAGTTACGTAAATTGGATCTGGAAGCAAAGCATTTAGCTAGGAAACCAGTTCCTCTCCCACGTGTTAGGGCTACGCCCTCCAGTGAGTGTTTTGACATCAGTAAGTATATAAGAATTGTGCCTCCATTCAGGGACACGTAAGTCGATTCTTACTTTGTCGCATTTGAGCGAATCGCTAGTAAATTGAATTGGCCAAAAGATATGTGGGGATTGTTACTCCAGTGTAGCCTTACCGGGAAAGCTCAGGAAGTTTGCTCGTCTCTGTCAATTGAAATCTCTCTTGACTATGACATAGTTAAGGCTGCAGTACTGCGAGCGTATGAACTGGTCCCCGAGGCCTACAGACAAAAGTTCCGTAGTCATTCGAAAACAGTCAAACAGACCTATGTTGAGTTTGTAAGAGAGAAGAGAGTTCTTTTTGAAAAATGGTGTTTGTCTAGCAAAGTTTCAACCCTGGGGGATTTGCAGGAACTAATCTTGCTAGAAGAATTCAAAAATTGTATTCCGTCGAATATCGCTGTGCACTTAAATGAACAAAAAGTGACTTCGTTGTCAAATGCTGCAGTGTTGGCCGATGAGTTCGTGCTGACACACAGAAATGTTTACTCCTTGAACGCATATGTCAAATCTCCGCTTGCGAATGTGGAAGGTTCAGTGGTAACACGCATTACACGTGCTGCTAAAAATGAAACATTACCCAGAATGACTCGTAAACCTTCGGGTGATGAAAAACGAGTGTGTTTTTTTATCTTGATCCGAATCACTTGATTGCAGATTGTAGGGCCTGGAAACAGAAAACTGCGGCCTCCAAACTAAAGAATGTAGCACTTGTGGAGACGCCACATAATGTTAGTTCTCCTAGCGAGGAGAGCTATCAACCATTCTTGTTTGAAGGTGTAGTCTCTCTGTCTCCTGATTCAGACTTTGAAACTGTAACAATCTTGCGAAACAATGGGTCCACGCAATCCTTTATATCTGCTGACGTATTGCCTTTCTCTTCGGAGTCTTTTACTGGTAATGATGTGTTAATTCGCGGAATCGAAATGCGCTGTGTGAACGTTCCCCTTCACACCGTGTACCTCAAGTCTGACATTGTGAATGGTTCAGTCAGTTTAGCTGTGCGTTCACAGCTACCTGTTGATGGGGTCGGTCTAATTCTGGGAAATGACCTTGCAGGTGGCATTGTCTTCCCAAGGCCGATAGTGTCTTACACCCCTAGTGTCACTCAGAAACCTGACCTTGCTGAGAAGTTTCCCTCTGCTTTTCCTGCCTGTGTAGTTACTCGTGCCCAGTCAAAAAGGTTTGAGGAGGTAGTGGATATATCAAATTCATTTCTGGGGAATGATCCTGGCTCTGTGGAGTGTGTCCTGTCTGTAACTCCAGACCCAGACGCCGATGTAACTTTCCGCAACAAAACGTTAACTCCTGAGGCCCCTCTGAATGCAAGTAGAGAACACCTAGCTGCCGCACAAAAAGCAGACCCCTTACTGGCCAAGTGTGTAATGGCTGCAGATTGCGCTACCCATCCACCTGATTCGGGGGTAGTTTACTTCTGGGAAAAGGGGTTGTTAATGCGTAAGTGGAAGCCCCAAAAAGAAGAGTTAGGGTGGCAGGAAGTGCAGCAGATTGTTTTGCCTTCTGGCTATCAAGAGCAGGTCTTAAAACTTGCCCATGAGAATGTGTTATGTGGACATGTTGGTATAACAAAAACTTACAACCACATTGTGAAGTACTTTTTTTGGCCTGGTCTGAAGTCAGCTGTGACCAGATTCTGCAAGTCATGTCATACATGCCAGTTGGCAGGAAAGCCCAATCAGAAGATTCCACCTGCACCCCTCTGCCCTATCCCTGTTGTAAGTGATCCTTTTGAGCGTTTAATTGTTGACTGTGTTGGGCCGTTGCCCAGGGCTAAATCGGGGCACCAATACATTTTGACTATAATGTGTGCTGCGACCTGTTTCCCAGAAGCTATCCCATTGCGCACACTGAAAGCTAAAGTCGTGGTAAAGGAACTGCTCAAATTCTGTACTACTTTTGGATTACCAAAGATGATTCAGAGTGACCAAGGGTCAAACTTTACCTCTAGGGTTTTTAAACAGGCTTTAGAAAAACTTGGTATAACCCACCAAACCTCCACTGCCTATCACCCCGAGAGTCAAGGAGCCCTTGAGAGGTTCCACCAAACCCTTAAAACCATGCTGCGCCGATACTGTGTAGAAACTGGAGGAGACTGGGTTGAAGGTCTACCTTTCCTGATGTTTGCAGTAAGAGAGTCTGTGCAGGAGTCCCTCGGCTTTAGCCCAGCTGAGCTAGTGTTTGGCCATACAGTTCGTGGCCCATTAAAGTTGTTAAGTGAAAAGTTGCTGAATCAGAGTTCCAAACCTGTGCCTGTCGATGACTACGTTTCCTCTATCCGTGAGAAGCTGCATAAGGCTCAGAGTCTTGCAAAACTTAATCTGTCTGCTGCCCAGACTAAGATGAAGCGTCAGTTTGACAAAAACTCTGTGAAAAGAGATTTTCACCCTGGTGATCCTGTCTTGGTCCTACTTCCAACTCCTGGTTCGATATTGCATTCCAAATTTGCAGGTCCCTACCTGGTCGAAAGAAAGATAAACGAGACCAACTTTCTTGTTGCTACTCCTGACCGAAAATGTAAGAGCCGGGTGTGTCATGTAAACAGGCTTAAGGCCTATGTAGGCAGGGATCATTCTGGGATGACTCAAGATAAGTCTGTCCCCCCGCCAGCTTCTCCCACAGTCGCTGTGGGTGTGGTATCAAGCTACTCCTTAGAGGAAGATGGCTTAATGAGTAAAGTTGTCCCCATTTCCTCTACCCGGTTGCAGAATTCCGCTTTAATGCAGGATCTTCAGAGGTTTCTTTCCCATCTGACCGATGAACAGTCTAAAAATGTAACCTGCTTACTATATGCTTTTCCGACCTTATTTAGTGATGTGCCAAGTAGAACTACAGTATGTGTGCATGACATTGATGTTGGAGATGCTGCCCCTATAAAGCAGCATCCTTACAGAGTGAATCCGAGGAAACGTGAAATCATGCAAAATGAGGTTGAGTATATGCTGCATCATGGGCTGGCTGAACCCAGTCAAAGTCCCTGGAGTTCCCCTTGTCTCCTTGTCCCAAAACCCGATAACACCTTTCGATTTTGCACAGATTATCGAAAAGTCAACCATGTAACGAAACCTGACTCTTTCCCACTTCCCAGAATGGAAGACTGTGTAGATAGAGTGGGTTTAGCCAAGTATGTCACGAAATTAGATCTGCTAAAGGGATATTGGCAGGTGCCTCTCAGCCATCGTGCCTCAGAGATTTCAGCATTTGTCACCCCTGGCAGCTTTCTGCAGTACAAGGTCTTAGCTTTCGGGATGCGAAACACACCAGCTACGTTTCAGCGTATGATGCATCAGATACTGTCCGATGTGACCAACTGTGAAGTGTATCTAGATGATATCGTTGTATATTCAGATAACTGGACAGATCATGTGAAGACCCTTGAAAAGGTTTTTAAGTGCCTGACTGCTGCTTCTTTGACCGTAAATCTTGCTAAATGTGAGTTTGCAAAAGGAGTTGTCACATACTTGGGCAAGCAAGTTGGTCAAGGAGTGGTGAAACCTGTTGAAGCCAAAATCTCAACCATCCTTGAATTTCCTGTGCCCTGTAACAAGCGGGAGTTAAGACGTTTTTTGGGAATGAGTGGATATTACAGAAGTTTTTGTCCCAATTTCTCTGCTCTAGTCTCTCCCCTTACAGACCTGCTTAGCACGAGTAGAAGGTTTGAGTGGACCAGTGATTGTGAACTTGCCTTCAATGCTGCAAAAGACCTCCTCTGCCATGCCCCTGTTCTCTCAGCTCCAAATTTCAAGATACCCTTCAGATTGCAGGTGGATGCAAGTGCTACTGGAGCTGGGGCAGTTCTGCTGCAGGAGGATAAAGCCCATGTTGACCACCCAGTTTCCTACTTCTCTAAAAAGTTCTCCAAGACCCAGCAAAACTACAGTGTGGTTGAAAAGGAAGCTCTGGCACTTTTGCTGGCACTTCAGCACTTTGAGGTTTATTTGGGAAACAGTCCTCAATCTATCCTTGTGTACACTGACCATAACCCTTTGGTATTCCTTTCTCGCATATCAGGTACCAATCAGCGCTTGTTGCGGTGGGCTCTCGCTGTCCAGGAGTATAACCTGGATATTCGACACAAGAAGGGCACGGAAAATGTTATGGCAGATGCTCTCTCAAGAGCATAGAAGTACTGTTCTCTCGTTGTCTCTTATATCCTCTTTCCTAGTGTGAAGGGCAAGAGTGTAAGTGTTTGCTACAAACCTCGGTTTGTATTCTTAGTGGTGGGGGTGTTACATCCCTAGGATGCATGCGGTATATTTATTTTTAAGTGTTTTTCCCGCCCCTTTGGGAGTGGTCATGTTATCCTGTGTATGTGCTGTAGGTGCTCTCTCTCTTTCTCTTTATCTGCTTGCTTGGCAGTAGCAAATTGCCCACAGGTGGTGCTCGTCAGAGAATGTGCGGCAGAGACGCAAAACCTACAAAAGAGCAGAAGAAACGATTTGGAGGGAGGTTCACTTCTCCCCTGCTCCAGACTTGTTGGTGTTTGTGAAGTTTGCTGAGTGTGGTGCAAACTTGGGACATTTCTTCATGAAAACGCTTTTGATTGTTATAGTTTATTCCTGTTGTCCAGCAGAGTGGTGCTGCTACTGTGCAGGTAGTGTGACTACTCTAACTTAGTTCTTCAAGGTATTAAAACGGTATTGTAATTGTTGTTCATTTGCTTTGTTAAATTGGAAGCTGTAGGGAGAGGGTGCCGTTTTTGTTTTGTACTCACTGTTCATCCCTGTTTTTGGTTAGCGAGGGAGTTGAGGAAAGTTTCTGTTGTTGATTTCTTTTCTTTTACCTGGACAGATTATTTAGTACTCCTCCTGTAAGTTAGCTGCTGTTTTGTTTGTTGTTTTGGCCAGGCCTTCTCCTGAAGACATTTATTGCTTCCACTATCCTTGCTTTTTTTTAAATAAATTGTTTACGTTTGCTTTAAGCCAAGTGGTTGTCTGGCATTTCTGGGGCAGAGGACTGGAGTGATTCTTTCACGTTTTATTTTTCGTTTATTTCTTTCTTTTTTCATAGATATAAGCTTAATTTAACCTGTTACACCCACTCCCAACCCTAGACTGGGGAAAGTGAACGTAACAAGACCATCCTCCTCTAAGGAGGATGGTCTCTTTCTTATTATTATTCTTCCGCTTCTTCTTCTTCTCCGAAGTGAATCGCAATTTTAAGGGCCTAAACATGCTCCAAAACTCATGAAACTTTGCACACACATCAGAATTTTACATCACATCATCCATGTGATGTAAAATAAAATGTGATTATTCAGACCAGGCTACAATAAATGTTCGATATAATGTTCATGCGCCAATAGCAAAAAAAAAATTTGAAGCGTGCCGCACGGACAGTTTATCCGCTCAGCTCAAGTTCAAACGGCAGCGCAGCGGTTGCAAGCTCACTAGAGCAGATGCATTTACTCGCTGATAAGCCTCGGTCCCGCGAGCACTAAACAGCACTTTGAGATCCAGTATGAAGCGCTTGAGTTAAGTGAAGAACACAAATGACTCGCTGATTTAAACTAGTTAAAAGCCAGATGAAACAGCGCTGACAAACAGCAGAAATACTGTGAGAACGATACAGTAAATAACTCTAGTGTAGTTATTTACCTGTAGTTGTTAATGATGATGAGTGTCAGCAGATTTCTGTTTATTTACAAAGAGACAACACTTCTTGATTTCTTGTTGATTATGGCAAATCTGCTTCTTCCACACAGAAATTCAGCTGGAATATTCCCATCAGTTTATCGGTGCAGACGAGCATCAAAGCATGAGGAAGAAATCTGTAAAGACTGAGTTTATTAAAGAGGACAGAGAGATGAGAGATCCAGAACCCTGCAGAATCAAACACACTGAAGATACTGAAGAACAAACAGGTTGGTGTTTATTCTTCATTCTTCACTAATAATGCTGACGGTTATACAGTTTCAAGTAGTTTTATATTTTGTGCCCTAGCACCGATGGTGTGAGGACCCTATTGGAATTGCTCCATTTCTTATTATTATTCTTCCGCTTCTTCTTCTTCTCCGAAGTGAATCGCATTTTTAAGGGCCTAAACATGCTCCAAAACTCATGAAACTTTGCACACACATCAGAATTGGCGAAAATCTACATCTGATATGGGTTTCAGAATTGGTTGTGTAACACACCATTACCTACAAAAAAGTCTCCTGGTTCAAAATCCGAAACCCAACAAGAAGTCCGTTATTTTTAATTTCTTGTATGATTCTTGGGCAGTTTTTGTCATTTTCAGGCCTCGTACTTTAACAAACTCCTCCTGCAGTTTTAATCGGATCATCTTCAAATTTGCTGAGTGTATTCATAAGGCCTTTGCGATGTGAAATTACGAAGATCTTGAGTTTTCGTTGAAGGGCGTGTCCCTGGCGGCCTGACAACGTTTGATGTTTCGCCATGAAACAGGAAGTTGCTGTAACTCAGGCAAGCAATGTCTGATCTGCCCCAAACTTCACACGTTTGATAGGTGTTATATCCTGAACACATACCCATGCCCAAATTCAGTTATACTCATAGCGCCACCTGCTGGCAACAGGAAGTGTCATGGTTAACACTGTTATGGACTCCTAGGAACATATTAAAAAGCGTCAACAAGTGTTAAATAGGCAGGCAACATGCTAGAAACATGCTCAAACATGCTAGCAACACTTAGCTAAGTGCTAAAGCATGCTATTAACGCCATCAAACAGGAAGTTGTTGTAACTCATGCATACAATGTCCAATATGCCTCAAACTTCACATATTTGATTAGAGTCCTGGCCTGAAGAAATCTACATGCTCATATTCGGTTATAGTTATAGCGCCACCTACTGGCAACAGGAAGTGACATGTTTAACACTGTGATGCACTATTAGCAACACAGTAAAATATGCCATTGTGTGCTAAACATGCTATAAATATGATCAAACATGCTAGCAATACTTACTAAGTGCTAAAGCATACTATTAATACTATGAAACAGGAAGTTGTTGTAACTCATGCATACAATGTCCGGTCTTCTCCAAACTTGTAAACATTTACATGCCAATATTTTTTTGAGTTACTGACAAATGAATTGTTTTTGCATTTATTTCAGAGTTGATTGAAGAAAATGAGCAAAATGAAGAATTGAGTGAAGTTGAAGAGAAAAATAACTTCAAAACTGGAGAAAAACCTTTGAGTTTCTGTCAAAGCAAACAGATAATATTAAAGAAAACAAGAGCCAAGAAATCTTTCACCTGCACTCAGTGTGGAAAGAGTTTGACATCCAAATATAGTCTTGATGGTCACATGAGAGTTCATACTGGAGAAAAACTGTACAAATGTTCACACTGTGACAAGAGATTCAGGCACTCAGGAGCCCTGAAAATACATGAGATGATTCACACTGGAGAGAAACCGTACACATGTGATCAGTGCGGGAA
>NW_015548296.1:0-4912 GCF_001515605.1 Sinocyclocheilus anshuiensis
CACACAAGTTTATGTTAAAAACACACGAGTTACAAAAACAGTCGGCTATGACTGTGAAGGTAAACAGCTAAGAAATAAACCGCATGTTTATTTTAGATCTGTGTGGCAGCAGCAATATACAGTAAATAAATCAACAAATCCACTGCTCTCTTGTCTCCTCTGAGGCTGGGACTCTATAAATACTGTTTTATGCTTGTCTGTGCAGCCAAAGACAGAACAGTTAGCATGTTTTGCTCAAACTTTCGCCATGGCATTAGAGCTGGTACACCGTTGTAGCGTATGAAATCAAAATTACGGCGCCATGGGTGGAAATTTACAGATTAAGGGGCAGTAATATTATAATGAGATCCCTTTGCAACATCACTAGGGGAGCGAGATCAGACGCGCTTGTTTTCTCAGACGCTTGCAGAAAAAGGCTTACCAAAACAGAGTTACTGGGTTAATCTTTTTCACGTTTCCTTGGTTGGTAGATGAACCGGGGACCTGATTATAGCACTTAAAACCTGGAAAAGTCCGATTTTTATGATATGTCACCCCTAACCTTGTTAAAATAACAGACATGTTGGCATTCATTCACATTTTATCCGGCTTAATTTTTTATCTTATCTATGAATTAAGCTTTACACAAATTGTGCAGAACAGTACAAAGGAATTTTATTTCCACGTTATTGACATTGCAGTCCATAGTTTACTGGAGATATCATATCTTAGACCATCCTAATAAATCCTCCCATATTAGGATGGCATAGATAACACCCAACTCCTATAAAAAACCAGGTGTTTTGATGTTCATCCTCTCATTTTCTTGACGAACCCCAGGTAAATAACCATCAGGGAATTTCTAGTTTGAGAATTCAGCTTAAAATTTTTATCTCGGCTTTCAGTTCATTGTAATTAAGGAAACTATTCTTTATTTCTTATAGAAAATTGCCAAAAAAAAAAATGGGGAGACTTACACTTATAGCAGGTAAGAAATAATAAAGTGCAATCTAAAATTTAAATATTATATTAAATAAATTTAATATAATATTATTTTATATTTGTCATTTACATGATATCATGGCATATTCTAGGATTGGGCTTGGTGCTCTGCCATGTTGGTGAGTCACTGAGTATTTATCAGATCACATTTTCATATCAAACCTCTCTTTTTAAAATAAAATATCTATATATGATTGCAATTTTGAGATGAGAGAGATGAGTTTAAGGGATGCATTTTAGTTTAAAAATGTCTTGTCTAAGAGCTTCTTTGTGTATCCATATCCAGCCTTCTCCATGGAAATGGGCTGCTACTTCACCAACTGGTCCCAGTACAGACCTGGAATTGGAAAGTATACTCCTGCAAATGTTGACCCTTTCCTTTGTACACACCTAATCTATGCTTTTTCAATCATCAACCAAAACAACGAGCTTGTCACCTATGAGTGGAACGACGATGTTCTCTACAAGGCATTCAATGACCTCAAGAACACGTATGTATTAGTAAAAATATTATGTAAAAATATGCTAAAATACCAAGTAAATAGCAAGTAAGAAAGTAACAATGTATTTAGACATGCTAAAATAAAATCAAAATATATATTGTCATATATTATGAAAATATCCTAAAATAACTATATTAACCTCACAGAAATCCCACTCTTAAGACTCTTCTGGCTGTTGGTGGATGGAACTTTGGTTCAAAACAGTAAGTTTTCTTTCTATTCTTTTCTCTTTTTTTCATTATCACATTAGCTTGATGGTCAATTGAAATGCAGAAACATTTAGATATCAAGATTTTTCCAAAATTCATCTCAGGTTCTCCATCATGGTGTCCACTGCTGCAAACCGTCAAACATTCATCAAGTCCACCATCACGTTCCTGAGAACTCATGGATTTGATGGTCTGGACCTGGACTGGGAATACCCTGGAGCAAGAGGAAGTCCACCTGAAGACAAACAAAGATTCACACTCCTGTGCAAGGTGGGTCTGATTGTAATGCAATGTCTTTTAGGCAGATATTGTGGAGAACTTTTGCTCTTTTCATTTTTATTTATCTATGTTTCTCTTTGCAGGAACTTGTTGCAGCCTATGCAGCTGAGGCCAAGGCTACTGGCAGACCTCAACTGATGCTGACCGCTGCTGTATCAGCTGGCAAAGGGACGATTGATGATGGATACGAGATTGCAGAGGTTGCCAAGTAAGTATGACGACACTGAATCATAACATTTACAAAATGGCAGAGCACTGAGGTGAAAATAAGCCACCAAGACCTCTCTTGATTAGTGTAATTATTTTTTTTCCAGATACCTGGATTTCATCAATGTGATGACTTATGACTTCCATGGAACTTGGGAAAGATTCACAGGACACAACAGCCCCCTGTACCAAGGCTCAAAGGATGAGGGAGACCTGATCTACTTTAATACAGTGAGAATTGATATACTGTAACATCATTTATCATGAGGTATTCAAACCTCCCAAAGGAATCATTTTTAAAATGACTACTCTCCTGCTCATTCAGGACTTCGCTATGCGCTATTGGAGGGACAACGGCACCCCTGTGGAGAAACTCAGAATGGGTTTCGCAACATACGGTCGCACTTTCCGTCTGACATCTGCAGATACTAGCATTGGAGCCCCAGCTAGTGGACCTGCTTCAGCTGGAACCTACACTCGCGAGGCTGGATTCTGGTCTTACTATGAGGTGGGAGCTTTGGAGTCATTTTGTCCAAAATAATGGAATATATTCTTTAAAAGTATCTTTTGAATATTCCCAATATCTAATACAGTCAAACAATATATCAATATCTGTATAGATCTGTGGATTCCTAGAGGGAACAACACTCCAGTGGATTGAGGATCAGAAGGTGCCCTATGCCACAAAGAACGGCGAATGGGTTGGATTTGACACCAAGAAGAGCTTTGAAACTAAGGTACTTTTGAGACTTTACTGGAGTTGGGTTTCATTGTCAACATTTGTCAGAAACTAACTAGCAACTCTTCTTTCAATTTATAGGTTCGTTATCTGAAAGACAAGAACTTTGGTGGAGCCTTCGTCTGGGCGCTTGATCTGGATGACTTTGCTGGACAGTTCTGTAATCAGGGGAACCATCCTCTCATGGGCCATCTGCACAATCTTCTGGATATCGGTACAAATTTTCACAAGCTGTCCTTGCAACACACTGGTTGTATTTGAGTAAAAAAACAAATAAAACTAATGGTTATTAAAATGCTTTTTCCAGAAGTACCTCCGAGGCCTTCAACCACCACCCCCAAACCTGGCCAAACCACAACGCCCACCACAACCACCACCACCACTCATGCTCCAGGACCAGGATTCTGTAATGGAAAGCCAGATGGACTCTATCCTCATCCTGAAGACCCCAACAAATATTATAACTGTGCAGGAGGCAATACTTTCTTGGAGCATTGTGCCACAGGCACCGTGTTTGATGACACATGTAAGTGCTGTGTTTGGCCCTAAGGGATCACCTTCTAAAAACATCTGCAAATAGAAAGCGCTCAAATGACACCGAACATCAATTCTTTCATGTTGATAAACTGAAAATATGATGTCTAAATGTAACACAATTATGTCCTCATTCCATCTGCATGCAGTTTGTTAGTTTAAGTACCTCTTTTTAAATGACTCACTGTTTCTTTGTATTTTTTTTCAAGAAATTAATAAACTGACTTGCCATCTAGGGAGACTTCTGTGTTTTTTTGTGACTGATGCAAGTACACTGCTTCACAATCATAACTCAAAATCTCATTCAAAAAACAGCAAAACAGCAAATAAAAAATACACAAATTAATTCTACCAAATTTAGAAACAAATTTAGAAGGATAAAAACATCTGCTGCATGTGCTAAAAAATGAAATGAAAGGTCCTCTTCTGGATGCATAATGAAAAAAAAACAGCATCATTCAATTTGTGTGAAGTACAGTTTTCTCAAAAATGAATGGCTTTCAATGGCTTTACAGCTTGATGTTTTATTCTTACCAAATGTAATCTACCGTACATATATTAATGGTCTGTCTGTTTTATCAGTAGTCAAACGAGATTATTCTATAGAATACTATCCATTGATCCATTTTCCAAACTGCTATATTTTATTATATTATATTATATTATATTATTACTTATTTTATATTATGAGTCATGACTTATTAAAAACGAAACATCATAATAAAATTAACATATAAATGACTACATATACACCAATCGGGCATGACATTATGACCGCCTTCCTAATATTGTGTTGGTCCCCCTTTTGCTGCCAAAACAGCCCTGACCCATCTAAGCATGGAGTCCACTAGACCCCTGAAGGTGTGCTGTGGTATCTGGCTCCAAGACTTTAGCAGCAGATCCTTTAAGTCCTGTAAGTTGCAAGGTGGGGCCTCCATGGATTGGACTTGTTTGTTCAGCACATCCCACAGAAGCTCGATTGGATTGAGATCTGGGGAATTTGGAGGCCAAGTCAACACCTCAAACGCATTGTTGTGCTCCTCAAACCATTCCTGAACCATTTTGGCTTTGTGGCAGGGCGCATTATCCTGCTGAAAGAGGCCACAGCCACCAGGGAATACCGTTTCCATGAAAGGGTGCATCAGGGTTCCTCAATAGGCGGCCCGCGGGCCGAGAGAAAAAAGTTTGGCCTGCGCTAATTTCAAATAATGTGGCATGAAAATTCAAACGCAGCATCAGAAAGCTACATTAACTTACATCGTGTTTAATCTTTGTTATGGAATACACGTGTTGGTTCGCAGTGAGCTTACAGTTTTAACGTACAAGTTTGCTTTATTTTATTTTCAAGATCTGAGGTAAAGTATCTATTGTTGCTTTCACCAGGCTATAAAGATAACTCAAAATAATATTCAAACTCACATTAGACACTTTTAACATTGAATAAAGCACATAATCATTAC
>NW_015548296.1:4958-5101 GCF_001515605.1 Sinocyclocheilus anshuiensis
TCAGTGGCCCTTGGCTTGGTATTGTTGGCAGAATTCGGCCCTTTGGCGAAATCTAATTGAGGAACCCTGGTGTACATGGTCTGCAACAATGCTTAGGTAGGTGGTACGTGTCAAAGTAACATCCACATGGATGGCAGGACCCA
>NW_015548296.1:5453-6006 GCF_001515605.1 Sinocyclocheilus anshuiensis
AACATCCACATGGATGGCAGGACCCAAGGTTTCCCAGCAGAACATTGCGCAAAGCATCACACTGCTTTCCCATATTGCATCCTAGTGCCATGTGTTCCCCAGGTAAGTGACGCACACGCACCTGGCCATCTACGTGATGTAAAAGAAAACGTGATTCATCAGACCAGGCCACCTTCTTCCATTGCTCTGTGGTCCAGTTCTGATGCTCACGTGCCCACTGTTGGCGCTTTCAGTGGTGGGCAGGGGTCAGCATGGGCACCCTGACTGGTCTGTGACTATGCAGGCCCATACGCAACAAACTGCGATGCACTGTGTATTCTGACACCTTTCCATCAGAACCAGCATTAACTTCTTGAGCAGTTTGAGCTCCAGTAGCTCGTTTGTTTGTTCGGACCACACGGGCCAGCCTTCGCTCTACACGTGCATCAATGAGCTTTGGCCGGTTCACCACTGATCCTTCCTTGGACCACTTTTAATAGACAGACCGGGAACACCCCACAAGAGCTGCAGTTTTGGAGATGCTCTGACCCAGTCGTCTAGCCATCACAATTTG
>NW_015548296.1:6525-9602 GCF_001515605.1 Sinocyclocheilus anshuiensis
CATCTTCCCATAGTGCATCCTGGTGCCATGTGTTCCCCAGGTAAGCGACGCACACACACCCGGCCATCCACGTGATGTAAAAGAAAACGTGATTCATCAGACCAGGCCACCTTCTTCCATTGCTCTGTGGTCCAGTTCTGATGCTCACAAGCCCACTGTTGGCGCTTTCGGCAGTGGACAGGGGCAGGGCCAGACTGGGACGCAATTTCAGGCCGGGAAATCTCACACTCATCCAGGCCGCACAGAAAAAAAGTGCCCAAAATCGCACCTTTTGGGGTACAACAGCTTGTCACTGGAGCAGTACTCTTAAAAGGACATCTTTGTACCTTTTATGTGACAGAAATTGACCGCCTTTCATATTTCATATCTGCCTTATAAACCTTTCATATTTATGAATAATTTTAGATGATCTAATTGCCTTTTATGCTTACACAGAACAGTATTGTTTATAGTATTGTTTAAAGTCTTTTATTAAAAAAATGGGTTGGAGCCAGACTGGGACGCAATTTCAGGCCGGGAAATCTCACACTCATCCAGGCCACAGAAAAAAAGGGGCCAAAATTGTACCTTTTGGGGTACAACAGCTTGACACTGTAGCAGTACACCGTACATATTAGCACCTTAAGAGTAGTAATTCGTACCCTTAGGGTACTAATTTGTAGGCCTACCTATTAGGGGTAAAAAAGGAACAAAGATGTCCTTTTAAGAGTATACTGTTCCAGTGACAAGCTGTTGTACCCCGCGCGATTTTGGGCACTTTTTTTGTATGTAGCCTATACATCCACAACAAATTCTGAAACCACAGACAACCCTATTATTTGTATGGCCATCACATAAAAAGGTCTAAATCGTTAGTCTGGGGCCGTGGAAAATAATTAAAGGTTCTCTCTTGAACTGCACCAATTCACTTCCCTTTCCCTTTTCTTCATTTACCCCAATATCTCTCTCTCCCATTTTTTCTTACCTGTCACTTCTTCACCAGCAGGTCTACTGTTGTGAGCAGAACTGTGTCCACCTTGTTGAAAACAACCAGCTCATTTCAATTTGTTACCACAGAATGTTATTTATCTTAAAATGACTCAAATACACTAAATTTAACAAACCTATGTTTCATACTTTCCCTTTTCTTCATTTTCCCCAATATCTCTGTCTCCCCCTTCTTTTTCTTACCTGTCACTTCTTCACCAGCAGGTCTACTGATGTGAGCAGAACTGTCCACCTTGTTGAAAACAACCACCTCATTTCAATTTGTTAGCACAGAATGTTATTTATCTTAAAATGACTTAAAGGGTTAGTTCTCTTCAGCAATCATTCTAATATGCTGATTTGCTGATTATCAATATTTAAAACAGTTGAGTACATCAGGATTCTTTGATGAATAGAAAGATCCAAAGATCAGCATTTATCTGAAATAAAAAGTTTATAACATTGCACTAGACCAAAAGCTTTGAGTATTTTTGAGTGGGGGGCGGGCACTTCTATTTCAGATAAATGCTGTTCTTCTGAACTTTCTATTCATCAAAGAAACTTGAAGAACTACTCTGTTTTCAATGTAATAATAATAATAATAATAATAATAAATGTTTTTTGAGCAGCAAATCAGCATATTAGAATGATTTCTGAAGCATCATGTGACTGGAGTAATGATGCTTAAAATTCAGCTTTGAAATGTCCGGGCCTGGACAGGGGTCAGCATGGGCACCCTGACTGGTCTGCGGCTATGCAGCCCCATACGCAACAAACTGTGATGCACTGTGTATTCTGACACTTTTCCATCAGAACCAGCATTACCTTCTTGAGCAATTTGAGCTATATATATACATATATACACACACACAGTATATACACACACACACACACACACAATTTATTTAATAAGAAATAGTAAAGAAATAGTACTAAGGATATCAAAGTCTACTAAAGAAGGTAGAGTTTTTTTATTTTTTTGGATTTGTCTCCTATACTCTGGAAAAACATCTGCACATCTTCTTACCCCTTTTAGTTTACATGTACATGCTACATGACGTTACTAACCATATAACTTGTATTATCTCATAACTGACTATTACTACTATTAGGACATGACTTTGAAACTAGCAACCCATCTCTGACTGATAAGAGAATACTTTCTTAATGTAACAAAACATGCTTTTTCTGTGAAGCTGCTTTAAAACTATATGCGTTGTGAAATTAAAATTAAAATGAACAAAACAGTTGGAAAAAATGCAAAAGAATAGTCTAACTATACATTTGGGGATTAATTTATTGTAATTAAATGACATAGATATGGGTGTCGGGCATAATTCAATTATTTCATATATTTTAGACTACACTAATATGTCTAATAAACTAGTTAGAAACCTCAACTCATTACATCCATTTTCTGCTTTAGATTAAACCTAATTAAATCATCGCTTCATGATGAAAACTAGTGTACTAGCATACCTTTTTTGTACTTGAAGGTGAAATGCATATGGTTGTAATTTCCATACTAAGCGATAATATATATAGGGTTCAATTAACAATGGTTATTTTATGGGATCGGCTGATACAAGGAAGGCGTCAGAATGTATGGACAATAAAAGTAACACATTATCAAGGTATATAATCAAAGGTCTTGGATACCAGATAAATAGCATGTTTCTACATAAACAGGTCAGAAACTGAAGATGTAAAAGGCAATAAATTAATCTCACTAGGGTGCTTATTACTTCAAATGTGTAAGGGTAAGCTATACCACTTGGCCCATTTAGCAAATTAGGTTTATGACTGTTTGTTGCTGCCGTGTGTTTTGAGTTTGAGCTCCGTCAAGTTAATTCTTTGTCGTCTAATTTTTTATCTTAAAATCAATTTTATACACCATAATTTTCGTTTCTATAATGTGTGAATATATCCCCTATCGTATTCTACAACAAAAACAATCAGAGCGCCTTGTTATCACTAGTTCTATTTGCAGTAGGGGTTCCAATCTTCAACTGGCTGGCAGGAGCCGCCACTGACAGGTCACGTGACCTGCCAGTGGTTGGTGGCAGCTGCCAGCCAGTTGAAGATTGAACCCCCACTATATAATATGAAAT
>NW_015548296.1:11072-18075 GCF_001515605.1 Sinocyclocheilus anshuiensis
TGATGCCAACCCCTCAGAGGACCTCAGATGATGCCAACCCTGAAACAACATACAGAACTACCACATTTTGCTATAAGTTTGATTGCATCATATAATAATTGCTGTTAATAGTGTTCATCGTCTGTTTTATTACGTCTTAAATTGATTTTTCCGTACTGCTGGTTCGTCTGGTCAGAGGAGAACTGGCCCCCCGACTGAGCCTGGTTTCTCCCAAGGTTTTTTCTCCATTCTGTCACCGATGGAGTTTTGGTTCCTGCCGCTGTCGCCTCTGGCTTGCTTAGTTGGGGACACTTCATTTCCAGCGATATCATTGACTTGATTGCAAATGATTGCAAAGATACTATTTAAACTGAACTGAGCTGGATGATGACATCACTGAATTCAGTGATGAACTGTCTTTAACTGAAAAATGAGTGTTTACTATTGTCATTTTGCATTATTGACACACTATTTTCCTAATTAATGCTGTTCAGTTGCTTTGACACAATCTGTATTGTTAAAAGCGCTATATAAATAAAGGTGACTTGACTTGACTTAAAGTCTTTATGATATTTAACATATCAGCAGTCTATATGGGAGGTTGTTGGATTTTAGTTTCTTTTCATGTTGTTTCCTTTAAGCTGAAGTTCTGTTTGTCTCTATTCTAATAGTGCTGTCTAGATATTTTTTTTTTATTTTTTTTTTTATTTTTTTTCAGCTTCATGCTTGAAGTGTGACTGTTTGTAATGGACCCTTATCACATTTCTGGGATTCTCAGAGGCAGAAATTTTCATAGTTTGGTAAACTTCTATAGTGGTGAGTGGGAACCATAACAAATTTTTTGCTTTCCAATTTTCTCCAATAGCAAAAGAAAAAAAAATCATGATAGTGTTTCTATGCCATACCAAAAGAGGAAAAAAAGAGACATCAAGAGATGGATCACGGAGGTCAGACGAGAAAGATGTCAAATTTGCTGTTACTCCCTCAGCATTTGTATTAGAAACATTGAAATGGATATGATTGATATGAAAATGGTCTATTGATATGAAATGCGAAAGTCTTTTCAAGTAATATTACAACAGACTTTCATTTACTCATGAGTCCAAAATGAAAAAATTAAAACCTACAGAAAATTCTTGAGGAAACCCAAGGCTGGACAATGCTAATTCCATTCCTGGTTTTTGGACTACAAACTAAACAACTGTTCTTCTCCCCTCCTAAAATTTTTCTCTCTCTTGCAGTAAGGACATCCTTAAAATAGTCCATGTGACATCAGTGGTTCAACCTTAATTTTATGAAGCTACAAGAAAACTTTTTGTGCGCAAAGAAAACAAATATAATGACTTTATTCAAAGATTTCTTCTCTTCTGTGTCAGTCTTTGACGCAAGCTCAACGAACCACGACACATGCACTGATGTCACATGGACTATTTTAACTTTAACTTAAGGCTCTCAGATTTCATCAAAAATATCTTCATTTGTGGTCCGAAAATTAACAACAGTCTTGGAACGACATGAGGGTGAGTAATAAATGACAGTATTTTTTTTGGGTGAACTAACCCTTTAACATGAAAGATCACACATTTACTAAACTGTTAGCAGCGCTATTAGAAACATGCAGCTTGTAGCTGGACCAGAGGGAAGAGTAGTAGGCCTGCTGTTTATACAGTACAACTCAAGTTCACTTCCTAGGCTTGAATCAATGAATGAGCGATATCTCATGTGGTTCTATTTTTAGTTTGTGATTTCACTTGATTAACTTGACTTCAAACATGAACTTACTTCTGTGGCAATCTAATCATGCATTATTAATGTTACCAAAAATACCTGCCAGTAGGTTATAAATACAAATATTCAATAGAAAGGTAAACGTAGAGATCATTAGTGTTATGAACACTAATAACACTATTATAACACTAGTCATAAATTAACCAAGATTTGTCATTTTAATTCTCTAATATGAAAATCTGTGAGTCAGTTATAAGTACTAAATATTTCTTGCAAAATTGCAGTTTTGTTTATTAATAAACTATTTATGTTTGTCCACTACGTAATGAAAGTGATGATAAAACATCTAGCATATCACAGAACACTAATCGACTGATATGTTTTTTATTGATCCCACCATGCATTCTGTTTCAAATGCAAGATGATGTAATCAAATGTAACCAGAATAATGTTAATGATGGCTGCATGTTGTTTATTAATAGGAGTTTTTAAAAAATCTTGTAAAGTTGTGCACATTATTTTTTTTTGTATAAATGATGCATTGAACAGCAGTTGTACTAACAGCAATCACATGAATAGATTTACAGGAGAGTTTAAAAAAACATGCATCATACACTTTCAAAATACATTCAAATGGAAAAACAAAGCACATTAATTATGTTCAGTCCACACTAATTTCCTTTATGTGAGATAGTTGTAGTCAAAGATATTTAGTTCTGATTCTTCTTGTGTGCTTATGCAAATCTGCAGCATCCTGTTTCACTGTTTTCACATGAGTGATCCCTTAGTGTTTGGGCCAGGCACAGCACTTACAACTGTCATCAAACACAGTGCCTGGACCACAGCTATTCATGTAAGTGTGGCCTCCTACACAGTTATAGTATTTGTTGGGGTCTTCAGGGTGAGGATAGAGTCCATCTGGCTTTCCATTACAGAATCCTGGTCCTGGAGCATGAGTGGTGGTGGTGGTGGTTGTGGTGGTTTTTGTGGTTGTTTGTCCGGGTTTGAGGGTGGTGGTTGGAGGCAGAGGAGGCAATTCTGATCAAAATAAAGGCATGTTAGCATTAGCTAGGGAGCTTTTTAGCTTTTCTTTTGATTATTATATTTAACCAAATTTGATAGGTGCCAGTTTGTCTGTGAAATTTGGTGGCATAAAAATGCTTATAACTTTCCAAACATTAAGCCTGGTCTATAATGTCAATGTCAATGTCACTTTATTTATAAAGCACTATTTAAAACAACAGCTGTTGACCAATGTGCTGTACATAAACATTAAGCAATAGTTTCCAAAAAAGAAAATGAAGAATAAAAGTAAATACATGCAAATTATAACATGACACTATGTCATTTGTTAAAAGCCATTTCAAACAAATAAAACTTCAGTTTTGATTTAAAATTACCTACAGTTCTGGCAGTCCTAATACTAGCCGGCAGGCTATTCCACAGTTTTGGCGCAGCTACTGCAAATGCCCGGTCTCCTCTGAGTTTAAATTTTGTTCTTGGAACCACTAATATTCCCTGATTTGATGATCTCAAGGACTTCCCTGGGTCATATTCCAACAAAAGATTAGTAAGGTAAGAAGGTGCCAAGCCATTTAGAGCTTTATACACCATTAAAAGGACCTTAAAATCAATTCTGTAGCGAACCGGCAACCAATGTAATGACATTAATGTCGGTGTGATGTGTTCATATTTTTTAACCCCAGTCAAGAGCCTGGCCGCTGCATTCTGAACCACTTGAAGTCTAGAAAGTAAGCCTTGACTTATCCCTATATAAAGTGCATTGCAATAGTCGAGCCTTGATGTAATGAGGGCGTGAATAGCCCTCTCAAAGTTCTTAAAAGACAGAAAGGACTTCACTTTTGCCAGTGCTCTTAGATGGAAGAAACTAGATTTGACCACAGAGCTGACCTGAGTATCGAACTTCAAAGCACTATCCAAATAAAGATTCCTTGACTCACAATACAGTGCTGACAATTTTACCAAAGTCAGCCATAATATGCCTACTTGTCTGCCATTTTGAATTTTACCACAAACTACCTGAGCAGCTTAAGGTGAACAGCGCCACCTAGTAATTAGCAAAGACTTGCCGATATCCAGAAGATTGCGCAGATGGCCCATGAGAGGATGGTTCCCCTGATTACAGAACTGTCCAGCAAAGTCATCCAGATCAAGCGCCCAGACGAAGGCTCCACCAAAGTTCTTGTCTTTCAGATAACGAACCTATAAATTGAAAGAAGAGTTGCTAGTTAGTTTCTGACAAATGTTGACAATGAAACCCAACTCCAGTAAAGTCTCAAAAGTACCTTAGTTTCAAAGCTCTCCTTGGTGTCAAATCCAACCCATTCGCCGTTCTTTGTGGCATAGGGCACCTTCTGGTCCTCAATCCACTGGAGTGTTGTTCCCTCTAGGAATCCACAGATCTATACAGATATTGATATATTGTTTGACTGTATTAGATACTGGGAATATTCAAAAGATACTTTTAAAGAAAATATTCCATTATTTTGGACAAAATGATTCCAAAGCTCCTACCTCATAGTAAGACCAGAATCCAGCCTCGCGAGTGTAGGTTCCAGCTGAAGCAGGTCCACTAGCTGGGGCTCCAATGCTAGTATCTGCAGATGTCAGACGGAAAGTGCGACCGTATGTTGCGAAACCCATTCTGAGTTTCTCCACAGGGGTGCCGTTGTCCCTCCAATAGCGCATAGCGAAGTCCTGAATGAGCAGGAGAGTAGTCATTTTAAAAATGATTCCTTTGGGAGGTTTGAATACCTCATGATAAATGATGTTACAGTATATCAATTCTCACTGTATTAAAGTAGATCAGGTCTCCCTCATCCTTTGAGCCTTGGTACAGGGGGCTGTTGTGTCCTGTGAATCTTTCCCAAGTTCCATGGAAGTCATAAGTCATCACATTGATCAAGTCCAGGTATCTGGGAAAAAAAAATTACACAAATCAAAAGGGGTCTTGGCGGCTTATTTTCACCTCAGTGCTCTGCCATTTTGTAAATGTTATGATTCAGTGTCGTCATACTTACTTGGCAACCTCTGCAATCTCGTATCCATCATCAATCGTCCCTTTGCCAGCTGATACAGCAGCGGTCAGCATCAGTCTGGCTCTGCCAGTAGCTTTGCTCTCAGTCTCATAGGCCTCAATAATTTCCTACAAAGAAAAACATATATAAATATAGATAAATGAATAAACATCGACCTGATGAATAAGAACACTACTGTTTTCAGTTGAGCTGCCTATCGCTGAACTGAATCAACACCTAACTGATTGGAGCTGAATAATGTGTAAATTATCGTATAAAGCACTATATAAATCAAGGTTACTTGACTCAACATGAAAAGAGATTAAATAAGGAAAGTGCTCCTCTTGGCTAAGAAGACACTGTATTACAATCAGACCCACCTTCAATAGCTGTGTGAATCTTTGTTTGTCTTCAGGTGGACTTCCTCTTGATCCCGGATATTCCCAGTCCAGGTCCATGCCATCAAATCCGTAAGTTCTCAGGAACTTGATGGAGGACTGAATGAACTTTTGACGGTTTGCAGCAGTGGACACCACGATGGAGAACCTGGGATGGATTTAATGAACAGTCTTAGATGTTTTTGCATTTCATTTGACAACATAAAACTAAACTTTTTTACACGTACTGTGTTGAACCAAAGTTCCATCCACCGACAGCCAAGAGAGTTTTAAGATGGGGATTTCTGTGAGGATAATGGAGATATTTTAGGATTTTGTGATAGTATTCATTTAGTAAATTACCTCACACTCTCACAAAAAAAAAGTCATACATGATTTGAGAAACTGAGCATCTCAAGTGTTAAACATTATATAGTAACTAATACATACGTGTTCTTGAGTTCATTAAAGGCTTTGTATAGAGTCTCATCGTTCCACTCATAGGTGACAAGCTCGTTGGCATGGTTGACCATTGCAAAAGCATAGAAAAGGTGTGTACAAAGGAAAGGGTCCACATTTGAGGGCATATACTTTCCAATTCCAGGTCTGTACTGAGACCAGTTGGTGAAGTAGCAGCCCATTTCCATGGAGAAGGCTGGATATGGATACACAAAGAAGCTCTTAGACAACACATTTCGAGATCTTTCTGATTTGAAGATATCAGTTAATAATAATTCATTACAATGAATGTGATATGATTATAAGATGCAGTAGATACTCAATGACTCACCAACATGGCAGAGCACCAAACCCAAACCTGGAATATGCAATGACTTCATGTAAATGACAAATATAAAAGAATTAATAAAACTCACTAGTATTTCTCTTATTATTTCAACACATTACCTGCAATGAGTGTGAGCTTCCCCATGTTTATTTCTAATTTCTCTGTAAGAATAAAAGAAGAGTTTTATTAATTGCATATAAACTAATAGCAGAAATAAAGATTTTAAGATGTATTACGATCGGACATACCTAGCGTACCTCAAGCAAGAAAAATGTATAGAGGAACTTCAGGACCTCTTGGTTTTTATAGCAATTGGGTGTTGTCTAAGCCATATGGGATGATTTATTATATAGGATGGTGTTAGATATGGTATCGCTCGTAAACTATGGACTGAATTGACAATAGCGTGCAAGTAAAAAATACCTTTGGCCTTTTCAGCACAAATTGCGTGAAGCTAAAATCATAGATAAGATGAAAAATTAGGCCTGCTGCAATAAAATCTGTGCAACGTGTCAATATGTTTGTTAAACTGATATGAAATGAGCAGGGGATCTATTAACTTATTCATATTAAAAAAATATTCAGCTGACATCAGTTATGCATTTACATTTGAAAAACGTAATTATAAAAGAATTATCATGTAATATGTGCCAGAGGAAATAACAATGTGTGATAAATATAAATGAAAATAATTGGTCCTCTGAGACTTTGAGTAAAAGTATAAAGAGATCTGTATCCCCCTGGAGTGTAGCCCACGAAAAAATGGGGGTGCTGGGGGTGCGGTGTTAAAAATAAATGAATGAACAATATGTAATACAAAATAAATAATATTAATTTTATTAATTAGTATATTAATTAAAATTCATTAAAAAAAGTAGCCTAAGCCTACAATGACAAGAAGCAACGGTTAAATATGAGTTAAGTTGAATCAAATTGACTGTGAAAGTCGTTTCAACTGATTAAACGTATTAAACTGACTTAAAAAAACATTTTTTGCCATGATTTTTGGATTATATTATAACCTGTAACATGTCTCTGCCGTTCCCAAATTAAGAATTAACAACAATTTCTACAGACAGCAGAGAAAAGAGCGA
>NW_015548296.1:25813-38090 GCF_001515605.1 Sinocyclocheilus anshuiensis
ATAATGAAAAACACACACACACACACACACACACACACAACATCAACAATGCTACAATGACAAAATCGCTTATATTAAACATAACACTTTTATGAACAAATAAGAACAAATAAGATCAGTGGCGTAGCGTCTGGTTATGCAGGGTATGCAGGTCGCGTTCCAGTATCGACGGAAAAATATCAAAATGAGCAAAAATATGCCACAGTGGAGCGGGTCTCACGCCGAACGGCACGGTGAACGGATGCGCTGTTTCCAATGAATGCAGTAGCTTAGTGTGCGCGTGAGGTGCTGGCGCGATCAAACAGCTGAAACATAAAATAGACTACTCCGTCATTTTTGGTCATACAGTAAAGGCATAATTCGAAAGTGCAAAGTGTTACCAGTTTGAAAATTCAAGAATAATAGCAAAGTTAATAAGAATTATTTCTAAATGCAGCACCGTTCTTATTTCGCTCTGCATAACCTGAACGAAAAAAAAAACATTTTTTTTTTTGCTAAGAACGAACCGAAACGAAAACATTTCGCTTTTAATCTGTGTATTTAACAGCCTGGGAAACCTTCCCAGGGCAGCAGCTCAAAATACGTTCCCGCGGCTATGTCTGTATCTGTGTGTTTGTCCTACTGTGAAGCTATTATTGCTAAGCATAATTATTTCTATTATTAGTTATCCTAACTAATCAAAAATGTTACTTAAGTTGTGATATCTAATAGCTACATTTGGTATCTGAATAAAAGGTTTACATGCATTCTTTTATGGGGTCAATATTATTTAAAGAGGCTTATGTAAGTAATTTATCTTTACAAAGATCATTTTCTTATATAACGTTGATGTGCTATCAGAACCACATAATAAAGTGCTGTGGTGCCTTCAAACTTATCTCTTCAGAATCAGCATAATATCCCCCCACTGTTTTGGAAACCAAAACCAACCAGATGGTTAAATTGCACTTATCAATAAACTTTAACAATGTCATCATCATTCAGGAATGATGCAAACTGTGTACAATCTTATCATGAAATAAAAAATATAAGTAAAGAGAATATAAGAACTAAGCTGTGAAGATGTTGAAAGAGAACATCGGTGTTGTATTGCTCATATCTTATCACTGGTACATCACCATGTGATGATATCAGTGTGAAAAAGAAGAAAGAACATTACAGAAAACAGAAAATATGCTGCAAAACAGTATAAAAGAACTCTTTAACATGAATACTTTAAAAGTTAACGTTAAAATACGTTAAAATATCTTTCAATATTTTAAATTTCACACAAGTGTAGGGTCATTAAGTTTTTGTTTAAAGAAATTAATCCTTTTATTCAGCAAAAACACATTAAACTGATCAAAAGTGACACTAAGGACATTTATAGTGTTATGAAAAAATTAAAACAAATACTGTTCTTTTGAAGATTCTATTCATGAAAGAACCCACTAAGGACCGGAGTAATTGCATCTGAAAATTCAGCTTTTCCGTCACAGGAATAAATTACATTTTAAAATATATTAAAACAGAAAACGGTAATTTTATATAGTTTTACTATATTTTTGATTAAATAAATGCATCCCTGGTGAGCATATAAGAGACTTTCAAAATGGTAGTGTAAGTTTATTGATTAAGTTTATTTTAAAAACCGGTAATATTACATTTAACCATGCATATATAACTAACTATAAATGTGTAGCTTCAATAATAAACTGCATATTCTTTATTAAACTATTTGTTTAATAACTATTTGTGTACACCACATATAAATTTACAATTAAAAAAATCAATCTAATCGTGTGTCAAATCAGGTGTCCCAGATATCTGCCGGTAGTTTATCAGCTCAGCTGTAATATAAGAATAAAAAAATCTAGGTCCCTATGCTTGCGTAACATTATCAGAACAGTCCATCTTTATGACGTGGCAGGCTCTTTGTGATTTTATAACTGTACTCTTCATGTTACTCTGGCAAGCAGAATTATGCCAGAGGGCACAACGGGACCTTATATACTTGAGAAGGATACTCAGTTTACTGTACATTATATTTCTTGGTGTTGATGGTAGAGACTATACTAAGTGAGAATACTGTATGTAGATGGGTGGTGTACATAATATGACATGTTTAACGATTGCACTTCTCTTCTTCATATCTGTCAAGTTTATAAGAATCCTTTACTATGTGTGAAATTTACCGTTTCATAAAGCTAGTCATACATAAGGTGTGTCACTATCTTTATTTCATTTGATCAGTTAAAGGAAGAGGTACTAAGTCAGAGTGCTATAAATATTTTTATTAAAAATTACATGAAAAGAGAGGACACTGTATTGCTGCATAACAACAAGAGAAAACTAGACTGTACTGAACTGATTTTTGATTAACAAAATGTGCGGAAAACTATTACCAACACTTTACCAAGACACAACTACATGTTGTTATGCAATATCAATAATACAAATGTCTGTGAATTCTTTATTATTTTTTTTAAATGATGAGATATTTGGATATTTGGAAGCAGAGGTAATAAATCACAACAATACGAGCCTGGACAGCTGTATTGAACAGGAGGAGTGGATTTGAACTTGCACTCAAGGCCAATCACAACATTTGCAAGCATCAACATAGACCAGACCAGGCTGGCATTTATGCAGGTATGTGTTTCCACGGAAGCACTGGAAGTAAGTAGTTGTATCAGCAGGGTTGGGGTACAGCCCATCTGGTTTGCCAAGACAGAAAGAGGTGATGGGGTCAGCGGTCGTGGTGGGACGTGGCGTAGTGGTGGGCTTGGGTGGGAAACCTGTGGATAGAGATTCAGCATCACAATACATATAATAGAAGACAGAAGGCATTTTATGGTCTTTTTCTGCATTATAATCGTGTTTACCTAGTGCGTTTCGCAAATGGTTGACGAGAGGATAAGATCCACTGTAACAAAAACGGCCAGCAAAATCATCGAAATCTAAGGTCCACACTGATGCTCCTCCCAAGTTTAAGGAGTTAAGCCACTGCACCTGTTAAAGCAAATATTAGGAAAGGTTTGTCGGAAGCTCGTCAAACATCTTGTTGCGTTCTGGAAACCAGCAGTTGATTTTACCTTAGCAGTAAAACTTTCACGGTTGTCAAATCCGACCCAAGCCCTTCCTTGAACTGCATAGGGCACCATCTGCTCATCGATCCATTCAACACTGACGCTTGATTCCATGGGGCAAATCTGAGAACCAAAAACAATCATCAAATTTCACCACCCAAAGTTGTGTTTTGTGTGGTAAATAACTGGCTTTTGAGAACATACAATTTTTAAGACACATTTGGAATCCAAACACTCATCATATTGTTACATTTGTTATTCCAATGAAGGTAGTTCCAAAAAACAAACTGCAATCTCTGACCAACAAACTGTAATGGTATTCCTGAATGAATCGGTTGAGCGAATGATTCAGTGACTCACTTGTTTTGTGCCAGAACGAATCAGTGTTTTAAAAAGAATTGTTTGAATGAATGATTCGATGATTCACTCATAAAGATGGTTATTTGTCGTCACCTAGTGGCGTAGTAATTAAAAAGGCACTAACTGTTGTACTGTATAATAAACATTGAACCTTCATAGTAGTGATTTACTTAATGCAGTTTGAATAGATGTTTTGAAATGTACTATTATGTGTAGTAAATTATAATTTGTACATAAACATCAAATACTATATATCAAATATTACACAATACCTTAATATACAAATTCCGTGCTTTGATGTCTAATGTATGACCTAGTTTTTAGAGCAAAACCAGTTGAGAACATATGTAAAAAATAGTGTGTTAAAACCTCATAATAGGACCAGAAGCCTGCTTCGCGTGTGTAGGGGCCGGCATCAGCAGGGCCACTGGCTGGGGCCCCGAGACCTGTTTGTGAAGTGGAGAGCAAGAATGTGCGTCCGTATGTGGGGAAGCCAAGAAGCAGCCTGTCAGCGTGGGCTCCATTGCTCAACCAGAAATCCACAGATGAGTTCTGGAGAAGAGAGCCAAGAATGTGCAAAAAGATCTTACAAATGACCCTTCGAATTAATGCATTTTGAATTTAAGGGTTTGCATCTTACGATATTGTGGTGAATGATGTTTCCAGTGTCCAAGGAGCTGCGGAAAAGGGGGCTGTTGTGCCCTGTCTCGGGGTCCCAGTGTCCATGGTAGTCAAAAGACAAAATAGTCAAGAAATCTGACTGACTATAATGACAGAAAGAAGGAGAAAGTGAAAAACTTTCATTGGCACACATGTTACTGCAGCTTGATTAAAATACAGCAAACTTACAATGAAATTTCAGCAACCTCATATGCATTCTCAATAGTGGACTTGATGCCGGAAACTTTGCAGGACATAATCAGAGGAGTTTTCTTTGTGTCTATGGCCTCCTGTTCAACAGCTTTTCTCAGTTCCTAAGAGATAATTTTCATATAATTGAAACATAATCAGACCCAAAGTCATGTTTTAATGGAAATAAACATGCTTGATTTTAACCCTCACCTTCACGAATGTAGTAAACCTTTGCTTGTCATCTGATGGGCTTCCATTGTGACCTGGGTACTGCCAGTCAATATCTATACCATCAAATTCATGGAGACGCAGGAACAGCATTGCAGAACGGATGAAAGTCTTGCGGTTCTCTGGAGTCGACACCATGTTGATGTATCTGCAAAATTGCAAAGAAAGACATACAGTACACAAGTTAGATGATTCAGTAAATCCTGTTTAATGCGTTTGCAGTGAGGGATTTTAACATGAGAGTTTATTTGAAAAAGTATTGGTATTAAAAATTATTTTGTGTATGTTTTTCATTTATAGTGTAAAGTCATATGTCATATATTTATGACTTTTACAGATACTGCGTTTCACTTACGGACTGACACCATTGACCGTTCCTCCAACAGACAGCAAGGTCTTCAGTAGAGGATTTCTATAAAATAAATAAATAAATAAAATAAATGAAGTAATAAGGAAAATTCCAATTTTTCAATCAATGTAAAAAAAGTGCATTACCAAAAAGGTCTGACTTAAATTGTGTAACTAATCATGGTTTATCACACTGTGGTGATTGTATTGCTATAGATACGGCTTTTACTTACACTTTTTTCAGGCCATTCAGTGACTTGTAGAGCACATCGTCATTCCATTCAATAGTAGTGATTTGATTATCATAGCCGATGGTTGCCAGAGCATAAACCACATGTGTGCAGAGGAACGGATCAATGTCTTCTGGCAGGAACTTTCCATAGCCGGGTCTGTACTGGGACCAGTTGGTCATGTAGCACACCAGCTTTGTAGAAGCCACTACATCAGAAATTCACATATATATATTTTTAATATTTATTATGAATGTTGGTGCATTTATTATATAGACTATATATTTGACATATATATTTAGGGAAATGCAAAGTTATTGAAGGTACTTACCCATCTGCACTGTAAGCAAGATGCCCAGTGCTACAGAAAAGACAACATGGTTATGCATAAATATTAAAATATAATTTATAGTAGATAAATATATTTAAAAATTAAATTAAATATATGTGAAAAATACCTGCTAAAAGTGTTAATTTAGTCATTTTGGTCTTGGTCCAAACCAGTATTCTTCAGAAACAGAGCTGGAAAACAATACAAATAATGCATTAGCAATTTCACCAGCACGTCTTTGCAAGTTTTGCCATAGCCAAATCCTTTCTATAATAGAAATGGTTGAAATATGAAAATTAATGTGTGCATAGAAACATTAGTAACAAAGAAATGAATGGAACAGAAGCTGAGAAGCTGCTCTCTTTACCTGCCAGCTGCACTCAGAATGGTCAGTTTGGTGAAAACCTGTTCATGATCATGTATACTTATACATTATTAATAGGTCCAAAGTACAGGTGATAAGTGCTAACTTCACAAGAATTGGGCAATAAAATTATTAAGGAGTCATATAACCAGCAAGTTATGGAAAAGTGGTATTATCTTTTAGATTGTTATGACATATGATCTAATAGTCATAATTAGCATCATAAGGGTAATCCCTCAATTGTAATAGGTCAAATATTCACGTGAACAGTTTTGTTTCTTCTATTAAAACATAATTTTTTCTAATATTAGGCATGTACGCATGATAGTGTATGCACAGACCTGTGTCAATCTGTGCATGTCAATATAAATACATGGAAGTTTTTATTAACATCTCATGGCATTGCGCCACCTTATATATTCCATATGCATAAATACATGGTGCATCTTAGCCAGTCGTGCACATCTGTATGAATGTGTGCATTATGCCAATCACCAAAAAAAACTGAACATAGTTTCTTCAAATACAGTCAAGATGTTTTTTTATTGAAGAATATTTACAAGTGCTGCATTATTCACATTCAGTCCACAGTGGACAGGCTCAACCTTTACAACAACTGGGGTTCATGGTAGTTCGAAGAGACAACTTGACATCACAACCTGAGTGACCTTCAGAGTGAAACTACTAGCGTGCCATTCGACTCCTGCAAGCGTAAATACAGCCACTTTGGAGAGTTGTTAGCGACTATGAATGTTGAGTTGTGACTGACGAAGCCCTGATTGAACACAAGAGGGCAAGCCACACAACGTGAAACACAGCAGAATGATTTCCGAATTAAATGATACGAGAAAAGAAAGCTGTGAAATTGTACACAGTACACTCATAATGCACTTATTATCACTTGAAATAGAAGTACAAACCAAGGACAAGAGCACACTATAGTTTTGGTTTTGTAGTCCTAACATGACTTGAGTGCTTCTACATTTGAAAAGTGTAACATTTACTCGACTGCTACCAGGGTGTGGGACTAGAGCTACTGATGGTGCTGTTATGTGTTTTTGGCTAAAACCGTTTTAAATGTCACTGAGTGATCATGATTTGTAATTTACAGTTAATGGACAAAATCTGAAATTGCTTGATATAAATGATCAATAAGGTGTTAGAGAAGATGTAAAAAACAAAATGAAGGAGCTCAAACAATCAAGCACCCCTCGCACGAAGAAATTACTACATTTACAGTAAGAACTTGATGAAAACTGTGTTAAACAGAAAATTAAATACCATTAAACAGAAACGTTAAATAGAAATAAATTAATAATTCTAAAGAAATCCTCCCACTGAACAGGCACTAATGAAAATCAATGCAGGGAGAAGGAAAGAAATATATACAACATTCAAACAGTTTCATTGTACCTTTTTGATCTGAAAGTACAAGCTTCAGACTGAAATTTGACGCATTGTGCACATCAAATGATTTCATTACAGTTTCAGTTTGTACGTCAGTAGTTGATGTCATAGTTTTGAAAGACATATCTAAAAAGCACAGCCGAGGATCTCTGAAATCTTTAGTTTTGTCCTCATTAATAAATAAAAAGGAAAACATAAATAACAGTTCTTAAAAAAAATCTATATAGGTTTTTAAACAACAAATGGCAGGTTTAGGTTGAGCTGGATTTTGGACTGGACAAGTGTCCTGGGACCTGTTAGGGGCCTCCAAACAGGCAGAGTGACCCAAGAGCCCCAGAATCGTCACTAAGACCATCACAATCACTGTTGCCAAGTATGCGGTTTTCCCGCGGAATTGGGCTACTTTAACAGTGTTGCCACAGATTGTTTTTCATGTCAGCAGGTTAAAGCGACCCCAATAACGTGATATTTAGCCCCTGCAATGTGAATCTTACCAGGGAAACCTCCCCAAAAAATGTGTATTTTACCTCCCGGAATGCAATTTTTAACAGGGGACCCCCCTCAAAGCGCTATTGAGCTAGTTTTGAGTAGCAATTGGGTGGGTTTTGTTGTGAAAATCTGGCAATCCTGCTCACAATCTAATGTTAGCCTACCAAAACACATGTCTCCTAATTCTTAATACTTTAACACTTAAAGTATGGTAACGTGTCCACCATTATGGAGAGCCTCCAAAGATTGAGCCATACAAGACCAGTTCTTGTAATAAAACAATAACTTATAATAAATTATATTATAGGAGAATAATATAATAATATTATAGGATAATAATTAACTTGTTTGTCCATGAATGTTATCTTCAGCATTGTTCAATGTTCAGTGTCTCGCTCTTGCAGTGTGCCATGAAAGAAATTAACAACCCATGGACGTCAATTTTATGTAATCCTCAAGGAAAAAGACAAAGCAATAACAATGAGATAACAGAGTGATAACTTTGGCAAGCCAAGCCCACTTTAACAACCACACGAGAATCGGGTTCTGTTGTACCATTGCTTTTGTGAGACCTTTCATCTTTAAAAACTAGAACACTGAGGGAGGCAGAATGCTACAATCATTCAAAACATACAAAACCCTGTTAATAAAAATCCTGATCCACTCTTGCTTCTAATTACATTGACACACAAAAAAATAAAGATCAAATAAAAAAGGTAAACATTCATTTGGATCATTTTGCAGTCCACATGCTGCCATGAAGTAGCAACAAAGTTTTAAAAAAAGTGTTTGTTTCATCCATTATGGAAATGTCACCAATACATCCATGTGTATTTACACCTGTGACGAAATCAACAAGTCAGAGCTGTTGTTGAATTTTAGAAACTACAACCAAATGCTGACATGATCACCGCTCAATTTTGAGTTTCCGAGCGTCTAAGGCAAGCGTCTAAAATGATAACAATCAAAAAAGTCTCCCACAACGACTCTGTCCAGTCATCCTTGTAAAAAAGCCTTTTTATACAAAAGAACCTTCCACTCCTCACACTTCTAAAACTTTACACCTCACGCATCCATTCCAACGTCCCTCATCAAAACCCCCCCAACCCACAGTCCTGCCCCTGCTGAGGAAAACCTGCTCAATTCTCTTTGATATTAATAAGAAATGACTCATCACTGGCTAACATCACAGTCCAGACGAACCAGTGAGAACGAGTGCAGTGAACAACAGAACAGATGTGCAGAGGGACCCAGAAGTGCCAGAACTGTTCTGGACCATCATTCCAGTGCCTGTGGATCAAACACACAGACTTTCAGAGACATCATTTAGAACTTAAACACTAGTTCTTAAGTTAGTTTACTAAAACCAGTACTCCTAGCTACTTTTAGTATCACATACCTGAATCTTGAGACACTATTTCCTCATGGGCTGCTCCGTCTCCTCCATCTCCCCACGAGCGGATTTCCAGAACCACATAACCATTGTCCTTGGGTAACGGCAGAGTGATGGAGTGCTTGCTTTTCTCCAGTATCTTCAAGGATGACTGCCCTTCATGCTTGTAAAGGACCTACACAAATAATAGAGAATCAGTTTATGTTAAAAATTATGTTTTGTGAATTCTCAAGATGTGTAGCATTTCAAGTCAATTGTATTTGTATAGCACCTTTCACAATACAAAGTTTCAAAGCAGATTTACAGAAAATCATGATGTTGATGTTTATAAAATCTTAAAGGGGTCATATGATGCGATTTCAATTTTTCCTTTCTCTTTGGAGTGTTACAAGCTCTTGGTGCATAAAGAAGATCTGTAAAGTTGCAAAGACTAAAGTCTCAAATCCAAAGAGATATTCTTTATAAAAGTTAAGAGTCAGCCACACCTACCTAAAACGGCACGTTCTAACACGCCCCCACATATCTACCTCACTATGTGGGAAAATTAATAACGTTCTTTTTAGCAGCATCATATGACCCCTTTAATATCTTCATGGCATATATTCGCATTAAGCAGTTTTTGCACTGTACGAAAATATACTTAAAATTTTTTGACAATACAAGCAATCAAGCAGTTAAGATTTGTTATATAATACACACCATCTTGTCAAAAATGACCTTAATCCTATAGCAGATCAGATATGAGATTTACACAACTGGTTAAAATGTTTTTTCACTGCTAACGAGCTCAATAGGGTTGTTGGTCTGCTTTTCCATAAGGGACAACAAATGTTCTCTTCTCACGTGACATTAGGCTGCTCATTTATTAAATTCTTACCTCAGAGCTATGAAATGATACGACAGGAGCCTTTGACTGAAATGACTGAATCTGAGCAAATATTCTGATGACATACAGATGGAGACAGATAACCCAACACAAACACACATCTTAAAAGATAGCCATAGTGTTGGGTGGCAGTGTGTCACTCACTTTGTAACCCAGAACGGCAGACTCGTTGTCCATGGATTTAACATGATCCCACCTCACAGTAACCCAAGAACCAACAATCTTCCATGAGACGTTACCTGGAGGACGGTTGGGGGCTAGAATTGAAGATACAATCAAAAGTAAGTCCACAAAGCTTTCACACCATTCTCAGTGACAAACACAGGAATTGCAAATGTCAAGTTTTGAAGCATATGAAGGACTGTTCGGGGCATTTGAACTGTTATGGAAGTTACAGATTGTTCTAGTGATCTTTAGTGGCAAAATCAAATGTATTACATTTCTATGATTGTAACAGTAATCTACATAAGTAGGTTAACCTATTTCTACAGATCAAGTGACAGTTTATTTTCTCCATGAAGGAGAATGAAAATAAATATAGGTGGTTTTACGTCAACAGCAAAGCTGCTTGATTTTTTTTTTTGACAGTCTTTACCCAAAGCAACTTACAGAAAGAAAGGTTCTGTAAGGAAAACTCAAAATATCACGACAACGTGATGTGATGCAACGATATCTTTTATTTCTCTCAACTCTTCCACCCTTAGGCTACCAGCTTACGCAAGTTGGACATGAATCAGCCTTTGTTGTTTCTTAGAACAGCATTCTTATCAACCAAACACTGCCCTCTGATTTAAAGAGTACCCAGCCGACATTTCAACATTTTTGAATAGGTGTATCAAGGTTGAATCACTGTTGAATTTGTTTTAATTTTGCAAATTGAATCAATGTAGATATTCATTGTAGGGCATCCATTTATGTTTTTTTTTTTTTTTTTAACCTTTTTACATTAAACATTTTCAACATGAATTCAACTGAAATTCTTTCAATCACCTTTTAACATTAAAGGAGACCTACTATGCCCCTTTTTACAATATATGTAATATAAGTCTCAGTTGTCCCCAGAATGTGTCTGTAAAGTTTCAGCTCAAAATACCCCACAGACCATTTATAATTATCATTTTGAAAATGCCCATTTTGAGTGGAAGCAGAAACACGCTGTTTTCGTGCGTGTTTCACGCTGAAATCATGTGTTTTAAACCATATTAGTTCAAAATGTGTGTCAGAAACACACACAAGTTTATGTTAAAAACTCAGCAGTGTAATATACAGTAAATAAATCAATAAATTTGCTGCTCTCGCTGGGACTCTAAATAGTGTTCTGTGCTCATCAGTGCAGCCAAAGACAGAACAGTTAACATGCTTTGCTCGAACTTTCGCCATGGTGTTAGAATTGGTACACCATTGTTGCTTGTGAAAACACAATGGTGGCGCCATGGTGGAAACTTGCAAATTAAGAGGTGGTAATATTATAATAAGATCCCCTTTCTACATCACAGGGGAGCGAAATCTGAGCAGCTCGTTTTTTCACAAGCTTGCAGAGAAAATGCTGATTTATACTTCTGCGTCGGACCTACGCCGTAGCCTTTACGCTGTAGGCTATGTGTCAGTTTTCATTTATACTTCTGCTAGTGATGTGTCGTTCGCGAACGAGCCGGCTCTAAGAGCCGATTCTTTGTAGCGAACGAGAAGAGCTGACTCCCGTCAGAGAGAGCCGAATCTTCAGCCAGAGCCTTCTATTTTAGGCCAATTTAGCAATTGTGAATGGTTTGTGTGTTGGTAAGCAATTTTTTATTTAGTGTTTTCATAAAAGCCTTATTTTTATGCATTTTTTCGTTACAAAAAAAAAATACACTAGACTAGGATCATACCATTATGTGAAAGAAGGAAGTGGGACACACGCTCCGAAGATAGCGAGTGTAGTGATAAGGTAGGAAGACACTGCATTGTTGCAACATCGGTCCCCTCAGAGAGAGTCTTATCAAAAACAAGACAAATAATCACAGAGTGGAGAAATCGCATCAGCACATCCAAGCGGCAACCTCCCGCTCTCTCTCGTGAAGCCAGCACGGAAGTGACTTAAACTGTAATTCGTCACCTGGCCGCTACAGGCTGGCTGCAAAAGGGAGTCAATCCCATAGACTCCCCATGTTAAATTGCCCAACTTTACAGATGTTTACAGCCTGGTTCAAACAATTATTTTGGTCTATATAGCTAATTTTGCCCTTCATGACAACTGTGAGGTGGGTGAATTTTTTTTATAACTCATCCGTTTAAATTATATTAAGCCTTAAAGTTCTGCATAATTAAGGGCGTGGCCACTT
>NW_015548296.1:38133-40936 GCF_001515605.1 Sinocyclocheilus anshuiensis
TAACCCGCAGTACCACGGCAAAAGCCGAAGAAGAAGCGGCTCGTCGGAGAAGCATTATAGCCGTGACGGCGGCAAATAAATATCAAATCATTAAATCATTATTTAAAACAACATTAAGGAGACAACAACGGAACAGGAGAAGATGGCGTTCTTTCAATATTCACAAGGACTTGTACCATAGCAGGTCATCATTGTTTGTCGCGGACAACTACTGATATAATATAATGCTATGTAGTATAATAAATGATAAGACACTTGTGCTTTGCTTTGTTTTATTTTATATAAGGTGGTGTAACATTAAAATATATTAAAGTGCACATAAACACACACAAAACTCAAGTACATACGGAGGGAGGGGTTCTAGCCCCTCTGACTAGCATCAGACTGGCGAGTTTGTGATCGTAAGATCTACACAAGGTCAGCGTGAGACTTAAAAGAGACATTAGGTCCCCAGTGAACGGATAATTGAAAGTATAGTGAGTCCGGAATAATCAAATATCTAAATTAATATTTGTGATCATTAAAGTTAGGCAATATTTCAAAGCAATATTTCTAATTAAAAACTGATCATGTGAAATTGGAGTCAGATTGAACACGGAGCTAGACTAAAATTTAAACTAATCCTGATAAATTCAGAAGCGCAAGTAAAAGACCGAATACGCATTAAACCTTAAACCAGGCTGCTGGATTCCGCTTTTTGGGCTGGCGGGTTGGATCCTTACACCCACAATGGTCAACAAAACAACCATCAACTCTGTCATGCCATTTATGTTTAACAATCAACATAGAAATATAAAAAGAGATGTAACAGATATTAAAAGAAGAATGGGCCTGACCTCATAACCCCGAAGAACTCCATTAATGTTCAGATGTTGAATGGGGTCCCAGGACACCTGAATCTCAAAAGCTGTCAGAGCCGTGGCATTAATCCTTCTTGGGGATACGGTAGGTTCTAAGGAAGGCCGGAAAACATCATGTTATACATTCTATCAGTTATCATGCATTGGTTTACCATTTAATCTTTTTATTTCATTTTATAAAGCTGGCAACATTTCAATGTCAAATAAAAAGTCATAAGTTTTTATTCTATCTCTGACCCTTTGAATTCTGTAAACACACTCTTCATGTGTACATTGCTGCGATTACACGAGTCGCACGTTTGATGTTGGTTATAATACAGTTCATACTGTCTCATTCACTGTCTCACAGCTTCTTTTTAAAGCCAACATTATACTCTGACACGTGCAACAAAATAATCTGTCCTGCAATGTGCCGCACAGTTAAAATGAGATGCGATGAAAAAAATTGTTAAAATAAACTTGGGATCCTCATAAAGACTATGCAGAGCAGTTTAGTTTATTTTCTCATTTTACTGTTATTATTGGTTCTTGTGTTGTTACTTCTACAACTACTAACTGATCACTTAATTTTGATTGACAAAATGCTGGTGGTTTTGTGTGTTAATATAACTGGGATGAGACATTACTGCTGCTTTGTTTCAATATTGCTTTTGGGAGGAAATTTTGACTTCTGAAAGAGAAAATATGCTTCCACAGAACAACAAACTCATATAGTATAATAAGCTCTCTTGTCTCAAATAATAGAGGAAAATCAGTTTCTTTTCAATGAGGAGTTTCTCCACTGTCTGCTCTCTAGTAGTTAAGCAAAGTCTAATCAAAATATAATGAAAATTATTATCCTTCCCAATGTTTCTCACCCTCTTCTGCAGAATGTACCACAGCAATCTGGCTGAAGGGACCTTCTCCTTTCTTGTTGTAGGCCTTGATTCTGACCTCAAAAGGGCAGTAGGCTGACAGACTCTCATTACTGTAGACATATCGTGATGACTCCACGTGTGGCACTCTCACCACCATCCATGTTGGCATGCCTTGCTTTCTGAATGCCAGGATATAACCAAAGCCATCTCCATTCTGATACTCCCTGGCCATGGGCTGCAATTCATACCAGTAGAAAACGTTTTTTTGTCTCATTATGGAACAGAAGGTGAGGGTTGAGTAATAAAGACACATTGACTGACCATCTGTTAGCAACTCTACAAACTGATTAAAAAGAATAAAGCAAATCTAATATGAAAATAGAGCAATAGCGGTCCATGGCACTTACAGTCCATGTAATGATAAGTTCATTACGGTTTCCTCCACCTCCACCAAGTCCACTGGGAGCCACAGTGGGTGCTGCAAGATAAATGACAAAATAATAACAAAAAATTGCAAAATAATAACCCACTTATATAGTGGAAAAAATACCCTACTATCTTCCAAACATTTCTATGTGGAACCAAACTTATATTTTATGACAATTTGTTTTTAATATGTGTTATAATTATAATAATATTTCATATCTTATAACAATTTTCGCAATTGTTCTGACCTGATTGTTTGGTTCGGACAGGCTGGGAGGGCATGCTTGGTTCTCCACTACCCAAAATGTTGCTGGCAATGACCTGGAATTCATAATCCATCCAGGGTCGAAGATCTATCACATGTGCAGACTCAGCATTTCCTTCTATGTTCACAGGGTCTGGAGGAACCATAAGCAAACAATCATAACATAATGTATGATGCTCTAATACAAATAGATTTCTCAAACTAGGGTCCTGGGCACCCTTTCTGAAATAGCAAGGGGGGCTGTGGGTTTGACTAAATGTTTTACTTCAAAACAAATAAATTCAATATTTACATTTTTAAGCAATATGGGTGCAACCGTGACTAAAGCAAAAAGGGATCAGAAAAATTAGAAAAAATATAAAGGTACCAAAAAAATTTACATAAGTATATATATA
>NW_015548296.1:41203-48103 GCF_001515605.1 Sinocyclocheilus anshuiensis
AAAATATATATATATATATATATATATATATATATATATATATATACTTGTATTATATTCAGTGCCCTACATAAGTATTGGAACAGTAAAGACAAAATTTCTCTGTTTGCTGTGGAGTCAAGAAATCTGTAAATATGATTAAAAGATGAATATGAGACAAAATTACAAATTGTCACATTTTATCATTGGGTGTTTCAACACATACATGTTTTACCAACTAAGAAGATCAGCACTTTTAGAGTTTCATCCCCCTATCTGATGTGAGCATAAGTATTGGAACAGTTGCCTCTCAGGTCTTTCTAAGTGATCAACTGTGTCCTGTTGCATTAATTCTTCAGATATTAAAAGCAGGGAATGTGTCGTATCAGTTATATCCATTACTTCTGTATTCTGAGTCTTGCATTCGATGACGACACACACAAACCAGAATGAAGACGAGGGAGCTGACTTTGACAGAAAAACAAGCAATTTGGATGCTAAAATAAAAGAGGAAGTCAATTAAAAACAAAGGGCATAGAGAAATCAAGAGTTTGGAAACCACCGGCGACATCAGCAACCAGCAACGACCTGATCGGCAGAGAAAAACAGCAGTAGTTGATGACAGACAAATCATAAAAGCTGTGAAAAAGAACCCTAAAATACATGTCTGTAAAATCACCAACAACCTTTAGAAACCTGGGGTGATGCTCTGACAATCTACAGGAGACTTAGATAGAATTACAGAGGCTACACAGCAAGATGCAAACCTCTGACAAGCACCAAAAACAGAAAGGCAAGATTAGAGTTTGCAAAAGCCAGTAGAGTTTTGGAAAAGAGTTTTATGGACAGATGAGACAAAGATTAACCTTTATCTAAGTGATGGGAAAGCAAAAGTGTGGAGAAAAAAAGGGAACTGCAAATGATCTTAAGCATACATCCTCATCTGTAAAGCATGGTGGAGGTGGTGTCATGGCTCATGGCATGTGTCCCAATACTTATGCTCACATCAGGTAGTGGGGATGAACTCTAAAAGTGCTGGTAAAAGGTAAAACATTTGAAACAGCTAATAATAAAATGTGACATTCTGCAGTTTTGTCTTATATTCATCTTTTGATCATATTTGCAAATGTCTTGACGCCACAGCAAAAAGAGCAATTTTGTCTTTACTGTTCCAATACTTATGGAGGGCACTGTATATATATATATATATATATATATATATATACTTGTTTATACTATATTTTTTGTTTTCCTGCTTCAGATCAAAGCCTTCAGATCATTGTCACAATCATCCTGTAAGCATCTTGTGTAAATGGTGTCTGCTTTCAGAGGGAAGGCAGGCGTGTGAAGTCCACAGGAGATGAGGTGGAGCGAGAGAGCTCCCCTCAGCCGGTTAAGAGAAGAGGAAGGATAGGAGAAAGAGAGGAAAACTCTGTTTTCTACGCCAGACCTGTGAGAGTCCGCAGACACCCTCCCACAAACAGACCCCCTCCTAGAGCCGCAATAGGTGAATGCTGAATAAATAAAAAATAGTATCTCATACTGTGTCTAAAATGTAACCTTTTATTTAACTGTGTGATATTGTTTGTGTTAGATGAGCCCAGTGTGTTTAAGGCCTCTGAGAGCAGGATGAGAGAGGAGGTTCGAGGTGCTGAGGAGGTCGCAGAGGATGAAAACACAGCTGTAGAGCGTCACATTGACCAGGTACACCTCTCATCTTCTTTTGTCTCATCTCATCTCGTCTACTATAAAAATGTTTATAATTTCAGAGAGAAGCAGAAGTTGTGGAGGATGAGGATCTTCTTGAAAGTAACCAGTTTGATACAGCCAACATAAATCATGTGAGTGTGTGAAATACACATATATGTAATGATGACTTGATCATGAAATAATTGTTTGTTGTATTAAAGAGAAATTCAGCTGAACTACACAGGCCATCAACTGATCTCTCCAGTGAGAGCAGAGAGAAAGAGTTCGTAGTGTCTGAGAGGGAGACATGGGACGACACGTCAGCTCCACAGAGAGAAGCACAGCAGGGATACACGTCCAGCAAAGAGTCTCAGCATGATATAAACAAACATGATGCTGTAAGACGCAGTGCATTGAGCATTGACCTTATTTTTTTTTTTGCATTTTTATGTCTTATTTGTGTTTCACTTAGGCTTCACTATATATATATATATATATATATATATATATATATATATATTGTAGATATAGTTGTAATAATTATAAATATATTGTAAATTCTTAAACATTATTAAATGAAAAAATACATATTATACTTAAGAAATGACATTTATTATAATATATTATTAACAATCAAAAATATTCCAATATATAAAAAGCTCATGCTAAGAATGCAAGATTGCAAAGTCGATAAACAATGTGGGAAGACTGATGTAAATGTTTAATTTACAATGATTTATGCAAATGGGGGACTGTGAACAATTCAGGGTTATGAAAAAAGTTCAAAAACCTTAGAGAAACCCGCTGTAATAAAAAAACACTTTTCATTATAAGCATATTTGTAATAATATTTATGCAAAAATGTCAATTCTACTATTATTATGCAGCAAGTTGTGTTTGCATGACACCAAAATGGCCCATGACCTCACCTGTCCTCATCCTCTTCCAGTCGTGAGTCTGTGAGGATCGGCCCAGGATGACATACTTGCCAATGGGACTGTGATTATCATATCCACGACTCCATCTCAGCTCAACTGATGTGTCATTGACACTAGTCATCAATAAACCTCCAGGAGGTCCTGGTGGTCCTGTAAAGGAAGAAACATTTAGCTTTACCAGAGAATAAACTTTTTTTTTTTTTTTTTCATATTTATATTCATGCACACACAGCAAACAAATATGTTATTAAAGTGGTTTAGTTGGGTCTGCTTTCTTTACAAAATCTGTACCAAACAGGCATATGGGAACCAAACCCCAAGGATACAGATCTGCTAAAGTTATATTTCACGACTCTACATTTCATGCATTCTCACAGGTGTCCCAATACTTATGCTCACATCAGGTAGTGGGGATGAACTCTAAAAGTGCTGGTAAAACATGTATGTGTTGAAACAGCTAATAATAAAATGTGACATTCTGTAGTTTTGTCCCATATTCATCTTTTAATCATATTTGCAAATGTCTTGACTCCACAGCCAACAGAGCAATTTTGTCTTTATTGTTCCAATACTTATGGAGGAGACTGTATATTAGTGCTGTCAAACGATTAATCGCAATTAATCGCATCCAAAATAAAATAAAAAAACACTTTTCATTATAAGCATATTTGTAATAATATTTATGCAAAAATGTCAATTCTACTATTATTATGCAGCAAGTTGTGTTTGCATGACACCAAAATGGCCCATGACCTCACCTGTCCTCATCCTCTTCCAGTCGTGAGTCTGTGAGGATCGGCCCAGGATGACATACTTGCCAATGGGACTGTGATTATCATATCCACGACTCCATCTCAGCTCAACTGATGTGTCATTGACACTAGTCATCAATAAACCTCCAGGAGGTCCTGGTGGTCCTGTAAAGGAAGAAACATTTAGCTTTACCAGAGAATAAACTTTTTTTTTTTTTTTTTCATATTTATATTCATGCACACACAGCAAACAAATATGTTATTAAAGTGGTTTAGTTGGGTCTGCTTTCTTTACAAAATCTGTACCAAACAGGCATATGGGAACCAAACCCCAAGGATACAGATCTGCTAAAGTTATATTTCACGACTCTACATTTCATGCATTCTCACAGGGCTGAGAGCTGAGAGTTGTCTGGGCAAAAATTATCAAGCTGAGATAAAACACAAGAGCAGGGCTGTGGAACAGCCACAGGCTACAGGCTGGTGAACTGAGCTTTAATAAGGTCTCTATCACTGCTTGGCCAGCTGGAAGCCCTCACCCCTCACAACCAGCTTGGCTGAGGCCACAGCACTGTCCACCACCGTCTGGGCCGTGCAGGTGTATGTGCCAGCGTGACTGAGCTGTCCGTTCACTATCAACAGGTCACCAATTGTCTCTTTCTATATAAAATGACAGTGAAAAGAAAAGTAAACTGTGTTAGGAAGAAGTATTAGCCCACTTCAACTTCATAGGAGCATTATCATGGTTTTTATTACATGCTTAATCTGGAGAGGTTTCGAATTTGGGATTTTAAAATTGACTATATATAATATGTCTAAAAGGCATTTACTTTGAAGTGAATCCTATTAAAGCTAATCTCTGAGTGTGTGAGGAGCCTGCTGCTATTGGAATACAAATTTTAAATATTAAGAACATAACTAGATTTACACATTTTATTAAAGTGTAAGTGGTATTTGCTCGGGTGTTGTGGGTGGTTGTCAGGGATCCTCTATGCTCTAAGTTGTTCTTAGAATGTTGCTATGCTGTTGCAATGGCACAGCAAAGTGTCAAATCGCTATGACCTTCCCTAAATATAGCTTGGGTCCTTGCAATGCCGGTTTATGGGATTTTTTGTTGTTTTATCATCTGCCAGGCAAAAATCCTGAGTCTAATTGCTTAGAAAAGTCATGACACATCTCTTAACAAGCAGTATTATGAATAAATCAGCGCCTTGCAGTACAAAATCAAACTAAAATACACTACAGTCAAAACGTTTTTATAAAAAGATATATCAAATAAATGCTGTTCTTTTGAACTTTCTATTCATCAAAAATAAAATAAAAATTTCCATGACAATAATAAAAAAATACATTTTAAAATGTATTACAATAGAAAACAATTATTTTAAATTGTAATAATACTTCACAATATTACTGTTTTTACTGTATTTTTTTATCAAATTAACACAGCCTTGGTGAGCATAAGATACTTAAAAAAAAACATTTTTAAAAAATCTTACTTAAGAGTTACTTAAGAGTTAATGTACAGAAGTTCACAGTTTTTAAACACACGTCAAGTGCTCACCCCCTCCAAACGCCGATAGTGTCCATTTGGTTCCTCTAGGTCCAGCAGAACTCCACTGAGGGACCAGGTGAAGGTGAGATCCATAGTAGGGTCATGTGACGCATGGCACTGCAGAGTGGCATTTTCACCCTGATTGATGTCAGCATTAGAGGGTGCTAATGTGATTTTTGTGGCATCTGTTTGAGAGAACAGAGTGAAAAACATAACTTTATACACTGAAAGCATCTGCGCCCACATTAGTATTTTAAAGATTTACATGCAGATCAATAAGACAAAAACACACTCAGGCTTGAAATCAAGACATAACATAAGATATGTGCACAATGAACATGCAGATAGAGAGCTGATAAAGGAGCTTACATCCAAAGCAAACTAAGCTAAAAAGTCTATAGGTGTGTCGAGAAAAGTCCAGATTTTGCTTAACCGTTAATGACATTTCCCGATAAAGAAACACTGTTTATGGGTTTTACGTGATCTTACACTTTTCAAGTGTAATCTGTGTAAAAAAAACTATGCATATAAACTCTCACTGCTGCAGCAATATTTAGTGTCAAACAGATAACCTGAGACCTTTAAAGTAGATAAACAAAAATGTTGGTTTTGTTACCTCTGACAGACAGGTGTGCCGTGCTGTTGGCTTTGCCAAGGTAGTTTTCTGCAAAGCAGGTGTACTTTCCCTCATCGGCCCGACTGATATTGTAGATCCACAGAACCCCATCTGGAGTGACTGTTATCCTGGAGAAAATTCATCTTTTTGAGACCACTGTACTCAAAGCATCTACAAACAGCTCACAAGGCCATTTTTCTGTCAGTAATAATATATACAAATTTTAAAGCATTTAGGAGGTCTTTGAAACATTACTGGATTACCTGGTACTATTGGTCAGTAGCTCTGTGCCACGGCTCCAGAAGAGAGTGGGTTTAGGAGCCGCCCGAGGTTTACACTCCATTTTCACCAGTCCACCACGGGCAGCAGGAACCAGCTTCCGCACTGGATTTAACCTGAAGTCTGGAGCCTGGACTAAAATAGGGCGACAGGACGGGGAGGAAGGGAGATGGGGAACCATACAGAGAGGATTTAAACACAGATCATACTATAATTGGGGTTCAGGCATGACTGGGTGAGCAGAAGGGGATTTGAAGTGCATTAAGGTAGATAACAAGAGAAACATGTCAAAGTTTATGCAGTTGTATTCTGATTTGCTTTCAGTTTGAGATTAGTTTGTGCTCACCTTGAACTCTGAGCTCAGCGTTTGAGTAAACGGTGCCGTGTTTGTTTTCGGCTACACACTGATACATCCCGGAATCATCCAAGGCGAGATTACTGATCCTCAGTCGCCCGTTATTCACTTCCACACGGTCCTGCACACAGGTAATTGTAAGAGACATGATGCACATGCACATTAATGCCAGCAGAGGTCCACACAACATTTCTCTTGTCAATCTACCTGCAGCTGAAAAAATAATGAGCAGGTTATTCACTGTCACATCTCACTGCCTCTTAGACATGAAGAGCTTTCTAAAAATGATTTAGCATATATCAGTCTGAGTCTTGACAGCTAGAGGTCCTGTTCATTTCTGATAACACACACATTGTCAGATGACAATCCAGCTACAGTTAAGTGTGTGTGCGCACATATATGGCTGACCTGTGTGGTGAGGGGCTGTCCGTTACGGAGCCAGCGAATGGTGGGTCTTGGTTTGCACGCAGCAGCACAGCTCCACTGCAGCTCCGAACTGATTTCCACCTCAGAGTCACTCATGACCTGAAGCCACTCAGGCTGGGCTGGGAAGCGAGAACACATACAAACCAGCAGATTTTTACTTCTCTCCCTAATAAGTGGATTGATGTGTAATTATTTATTAGCAGCTCAGTCTGTGTCCTCCGCTATATTTTCAGATATGCTCGTATCAAACTACTGTATATCAATATAACGGTATTGCCTCATATCGAATCGCTTATAAAGAAAATATCGAT
>NW_015548296.1:48551-75996 GCF_001515605.1 Sinocyclocheilus anshuiensis
TCAGCGTTTGAGTAAACGGCGCCGTGTTTGTTTTCGGCTACACACTGATACATACCGGAATCATCCAAGGCGAGATTACTGATCCTCAGTCGCCCGTTATTCACTTCCACACGGTCCTGCACACAGGTAATTGTAAGAGACATGATGCACATGCACATTAATGCCAGCAGAGGTCCACACAACATTTCTCTTGTCAATCTACCTGCAGCTGAAAAAATAATGAGCAGGTTATTCACTGTCACATCTCACTGCCTCTTAGACATGAAGAGCTTTCTAAAAATGATTTAGCATATATCAGTCTGAGTCTTGACAGCTAGAGGTCCTGTTCATTTCTGATAACACACACATTGTCAGATGACAGTCCAGCTACAGTTAAGTGTGTGTGCGCACATATATGGCTGACCTGTGTGGTGAGGGGCTGTCCGTTACGGAGCCAGCGAATGGTGGGTCTTGGTTTGCACGCAGCAGCACAGCTCCACTGCAGCTCCGAACTGATTTCCACCTCAGAGTCACTCATGACCTGAAGCCACTCAGGCTGGGCTGGGAAGCGAGAACACATACAAACCAGCAGATTTTTACTTCTCTCCCTAATAAGTGGATTGATGTGTAATTATTTATTAATATAATGAATCAGCTTTTATTTTTATATTATCAGTTTTGAATTAAAATTTTTATTGATTTTGTTATGTGTTTTTGTCATTTTTATTAGTGTGTGTGTGCGTGTATATATATTTTCATTTCTATTTTGTTTTAGTATTTAAACTTATTTCATTTTCATTTAATTTGTTAGGTTTTTAGTCTATTTGTAATATTTATATTTATATAATTTTTTTTATATAATTTATATTGTATATTTTATTTCAGCTTCTTCTAATTAACAATTTTTAATAATTTTGGTTAACAATAACAACACAAGGTTTTATGCTACATCAAACTTCTACCAAAGGTAACTAGTGGAAAATCTAGTAGAAAATATCATTCTAGTGCTGACGTTGTGCCTACCTTGCACAGAGACACGTCCCTGATGTGTCTCACGGCCCTCTGAGTTGTAAACCTCACACTCATACATGCCCTCGTCATCAAAATTCAATTCAGGAATAATCAGGGTGGGTCCCTCTGCACTTGCTCCGACCTTAGGTGGTAAAATCCCATCCACCTTCCTCCAGCGGATTTTAGGAATTGGACTTAGGGAGGAAAGTAAAGAGTGAGCAAAAAGACGTTAGAGAAAAATTTTCAATTTTTATAGCTGACTGAGTTATGGATGTTGTTGAACCGATGTCGCAGTGATCTCTGAAGGGAAGTGAGGAGCTAAGGGGGACTTACTTGCCATAGGCAAAGCATTCCAGCTGTGCAGTTTGTCCCGATAATGCGTACGTCTCAGCGGGAAAACGCACTCGGACATTTGGAGCCGCTTTCCTTGGGTTTGCTTTGGAAAAACAAAATGTAAGACGTGTTTTTTTTATATAAAATGTTATTTTGATAGCAGCATGTACTTGAGCATGTTTCTTATTTTTGAAGGAAACGAACTAACCATCAGGGTAAACAGTGAGCTGGACAGCTTTGCTGAAGATGCTCTTGGTGCTGATGTCCATGTTGATGGTGGTGAAGCAGAAATAGTTGCCCGTGTCATTGGCTCTTGCGTTAGCAAGGTATAAGTTACCCGTCACCTGAGAAACAAACCATCTGCCCCCCTCTGGCTGGATGAAGTTGGGGAACTCGTTTATGAACCAGCGGTAGGACAAAGCTTGGTGGAACAAAATGAATGGAAGATGTAATATAAACATTTGAGGAAATAAATAAACTGAATACAGAGTGAAATGGTTCACTAACTGATAATGTGCAATCATACCTGGGTAATGAGCTGGTGGCTGACAGGCAAGAAAGGTTCCTGCACCTTCATGGACCGTCTGAGGGCTTCTACTCTCAGGGGGGAAATCATGGAGGTCTAGAATGCACACAACATTAATCAGTACTGGTAGAGTACAATTTCAACTACTGCTGCTTTTATTAAGAAAGGACTAATTTTCACACTTGGACAACAAAATCATTTGGTTTGTACTCACAGCCAAATTTGAGGTTAGCCACTCGGCTAACAATGGTGCCACAGCGGTTGATGGCGAGACACTGGTATGACCCACCATCTCGCCCATTCTGAGGGTTATTGATCACAAGGTTTCCTGCAACCTGCGTGTAGTGCGAATCCTCGGCAAATGCTATTTCAGTGCCATTCACACGCCACCTGTGAGAAATCACATACAAGATCTAACTTCAACAGATTCTAGCTTCAAAAAAGTGCATAATCAATGATTAATTTAATTCAGCCAAACATGTAGTACACCTTTTGTGGGACAGCATGCATAATGTATGAAAAAAATATATTTTTGCTTGGTTTTCCTGTAAAAATATTTTTAACCTCCTTTAAATAAAGAGATTTTTAAGGCTTAAGAAGCAAAATTGCATATTAAAACATCGTTTCAAAGAATATATATTAATGTTTATTTTCATACAACAGTGACAAATAGTGTTTTTCTAAGCATAAATACAACAAAATTTAGTGAAGTTAATGTATATAACTAGAAAAAATCCAATAAACTTAATTTATTATTATTATCTTAAAGAATTACATTATCAATCAAAAGTTTGGGTCAGGTCAGTAATATATATAATGAATACTTTTATTCAGCAAGGATGCATCAAACTGATCAAAATTACAATAAAGACATTTACAATATTACAAAAGATTTCTATTTCAAATATATAGTATTTGAAATCATTTATTTTGGTAAAAATATTTTTTACAATGTTTGTGTTTAAAGTTAGGTCATAGTGAATAAAGGTCCTGTTTTGTTCGATAAGGTGTAAGTGCCAAAAACCTGATCTGAGTACCGGTAAATAGCAGCAGGGCTGGCGCGAGCCTGGCAGCTCAGGGTCACCTTGCCTTCTGGCATCCCCTCTGGGTAAATCAGACTAGACGGCTGCTCCTCAAACACAGGCCCACTGTCGTGACCCGACACACACACATCCCCACCTACAAAAATGTGCCCACCGTTACTGTCTGTGAGAAACATTTCAACAAAGACTGTCACCAAATGCTTTTGAGTCAAAAACAGCATTCATGGCCTTTTAACATGGTGACCCCCTGGATTTGAACCAACAGCTTTCTGGTTACCAGATGATTAACTAGGCAACAGCACACTAAATGAAAGTCAAGGGTATAGTAAAATATCTATGAGAGTAATCTAGCTCAAGTAGTCTTGTCATGCTCAGGTCTTTTATACTGCCTCCATTGACAGCCAGTGTACTGTGCCAAACAGACAGATACAGGGGGTCGTGCGTGCCTAACAACACCAGCGTATTTGCACTCAGAGTGGGAGTGTACTCCACCTGGGGAAAGTCAGCAGGGGATACAAGCTGTCAGATATAATTGCACGCACTCAGATATTTTGACAGAACAGAGGGGAACATGGGAGTTTGAATACAGTTAAGTCTCCAGGTAGCCGTGAATGCATATGATGCATTATGAATTGGGTCAAGACTCAAGAATGAGTTTGGATTATATAGGACTGTGTGTGCATTTGTGTCAGTGTGTGCAACTGCGACTGGGATTTTGCTTTTTTATTTTCAAATAAATTGGTGCTTCTTATGGATTTGAGACTGTGTATTATAATGCAATTTGTGATGGATTAGAGTACTATAAAAAAAAAGAATCAGTATTCTTTTTTTGTCGTGTTTTCCAGTAAAAATATCTAAACATTCCTAAAACGAGATACATTCATTTTCAAGTAAATTGCAGATATTGATATTGTTTTCAGAGATTATACTGTACTGAATTAAGTTAAATTTTTCCTCCCTATTGGTATTTAGTGATTAAATAAGTAAACAGAATTTTTTAAAAGAAAAATGAACTGAATTCAAGATATATCTCTAAAATTAGGTTTTATTATCTTATGCATATTATCTTGTTTTCCAGTAAAAATATCATTTTTAAACATTCTTATTTTTTTCAGTCACTATGTATGTGCAGACTTTTTGTTTGATTTAGGAATTTGCAATTTAGAATTCATTGGAATTCTGTATATGTATGCAGTGTGTGTATGCAGTTCTGGTAAGACCACAGGAATCTAGGGCAATAACAGAGGCAGGGGAGGAGAGATGAGTTGAGAAGGGGAGCCGGCTCCCCGGGAGGTTTTCAGTGGCATGATGGCTGCTTCCAGTAATGGGGATAAACAGCTCAAAACTGCCACTTAAGTTCTTTTCCACTGAAGACTCTCAACAGCTCTTCACAGTCTCTATGTGTAGTTACTTCTGTGTACTAGACTAGAAACAGTAATTGTATTGTTAGCCAATTCAATCTGAATGCCTGTGATGATACATCAGAACCTAGACATTTTCCTCAGTACAGTGAATATGACAATTAGGTATATTCTCAAACCATTTGTTCCTTTCTATGTCCATGTTTTGCTGTTTACACATTACAGATTTTTGAAAGAAATTAAGACTTATATTCAGTAAGGATGCATTAAATTGACAGCAAAGACATATATAAATGTTACAAAAGATTATAAATTCTGTTCTTTTGAACTTTACATTAACTGAAAGATTCCTGAAAAAAATGTAGCACAGTTTCCACAAAAATATTAAGCAGCACAATTGTTTTCAACATTGATAATAATAAAATATGTTTCTTAAGCACCAAATCAGCATATTGATTTCTGAAGGATTATGTGACACTAAAAGACTGGAGTAATGGCTGCTGAAAATTCATCTTTGCCATGACAGCACTAAATTACATTTTAAAATATATTAAAACAGTAAAGTTAAATTGTCATGATCAAATAAATGAGCAAACAATGATGTAGGTCTAGGAAACATTGGGCAGAAACGGTACTCTGATTGGCTGGCTGCACCTATCTGTCTGGAAACAAAGTCTGATTTAAAAGTAGGTAGAAAGTTGAAGAAGTGAGCAGATTTGCTGAAGAACAAATACCTGTGAAGTAGTTGGTACTTATAATTTTTGTATAAACTTGAATTCTGATTACAAAGTCCACAAACATTTCTAGTTTTAGAGGGGGTTAAAACAACAAATAGGGTGGCTGAAGCCCACCTAAAAAGGGTCTAGAACCGCCCCTGCCAAGTGTTATTTACATTTTTGACTTTTCACAGTCTATTTTTTGTGGAATCAACAATTTTAGATAAATCTTCCCCTAAATGGCATGTAAAAATAAAACAAATTATGTTACTCAGATGGTGGCTCCTGACCAGAATTTGGTGCCAAGTGGACCAGATTTTATGCCTGTGAGACTAGTACAACTTTGACCAGAGTGCCATTTGCCAAGTTAATAGCATTATGGACAAAAGCACATTTTTATCAATGTTTAATGGGGCCTGGATTACTTCAGCCGTCTAAAACACCTCTCAAGTAAATCAAATCCCTTCTGCCCACTGATCTAAGATAACACAATGAATAATTAATCTGAATTTGTGGCCCCCCACTGATGCACAAGCCTAAAACCACACATCCCAGACACCATCAAAGTGACAATGTACATTTCAATTATGTTTCAACAAGGAAATGCTGGAGCAGAGGGAATATAGAAAAAAACAAAACAAAGGGTGAGTGGTAACAAAGTTTCACTAATGGGGGAAGGGCTGAGTGAGACCTCCTAAGTATATTTGCAAATGAGATCTTGAATGAATTGAGATGATGGGAGACATCAGATCAGATCATACTTACCCAATGTGTAGCTCAGAGCCAGAGAGCTGAGAGACAGCAGACACAATAGAATCCTCATCTTCCTACTGCAACCACACCCAGACAAGAGACAGAGGCCTTTCAGCTCCTGGGGAAAAACAAAAACCCAGATGACTCACAAAAAATAGGCTGATTCTGAGATGAGTATCAACTAGGGATGGGCGATATGGGCTTAAAAATATATCACGATATCTCTGGTATTTATTGCGATAACAATATCAATGACGATAATTCAGGGAATCCTGTTTCTTTAGAGAAAAGTATTATCTTTCCTATTTTTACCCAAAATAGGGTGTTGTGAGGATTGAAGGGGTGCTATTATGCTCTTTTACAAAGTCTTGATTTTGTTTTGGGGGTGTACTAGAACAGGCTCTCATGCTAGGTTGTTCGAAAAACACGTTATTTTTCACATATTTTACATTATTACAACACCGCTCTCCCCAGTCTGGCATGAACGGCTCAAATAGTTCCTGTATCAAATGAAGGCCCTTCTCTAGTGCAGCTCAACCAGGTCTCCTCTCACTCGTCTGTATTTGTGATATCACAAATCCTGGAAAATATGCATTGTAGTCCAAACGAATCATTAGTTGTAGTTTTTGAAAAGTTACATTTCTGTTAAATAAAATATCTCCTTTTGAAGTGGACTTTGAGCTTTATAACTTTGCAGATCTTTTTTATGCTCAAACAGCAACATTACAGACTAACTAAAGTTGAAAAAGTGAAAAAGCACTGGAAGCCGGAGGGCGCTCTTGCACAGAAACTCCACATATCCATAGCTGAAGTAATACTACTGACGACGCACGCGCTCCAGGAAGGTATCCAGTTATCGCTGAATAAAACGCACAACGGAGATTGAGACATTTTAACTGATGAAACTTGAGGAAAATAAACATACGATTGCACAAAATATATGGTTTATCTGTGTTCTTCAATCTTGGGTATTTTTATAAGGAAAGTATATTTATAATGCAATGTTAATCGACATGGCCTTTATCACTGTATATAATACTATCATTCTGTAATATGAAACCACATCTGGTCACAAAAAGAAGTATTTCAAACACTCGACTATTAAGTTAATTTGGAGAAAAAGCATGTCAATAAAGTATATCTTTGCTGGACAACAGTTTTGTAAACAGGCTCATACACATGCAAAACTGTATCGCACACGTGCTACTGTAGTACATTTATTCAGACCGATTTTTTGTGCACTGTACAGCCCTAACCAAACCAGTTACAGATTGTAAAAGGAGCTCGAGCTCCATTTAGCGATATAGGCTACTCCTCCTCAATTTCACGTCTGCCTTCCGCGATGTCGCACACAGAAATATGTCAACAACTAGACTTTAACGTTATTATGGCGGTAAGTCTAATTCTTATCGTGGGGAGAATTTTTACCGGTATATCGCAAATTATAAGATATCGCCCATCCCTAGTATCAACATTATTTTTAAGTTAAGGTAACAGTTAACTCAAAAATGAAAGTTTGTGGACCAATTCTCACTATTAACTATGACTTCTATTAATAGTTAGTAAGGTACTTTAGGTATGGGGTAGGACTGGAGGATCTAAAATATGTTCATGCATTATTATAAAGTATTAATAAACAGCCAATAGGCTAGTAATATGCATGCTTCTAAATCTTTATGACTTTCTGTCTTCTTTAAAACACAAAAATAATACATTTTAAAGAATGTTGGTGGCCAAGCAGTTTTGGTGCCCATTTTTCCATTTTCACTGTATTGAAAACAAGAAAACACTGAGAAATATCCCAAAATATCTTCTATGTTCTACAGAAGAAAGAAGCTCATTCAATTTTAAAAAGACATGAGGGTGAGTGTAGGTACACATATGGATATATTTTGTTTTTCTGTGTCCGTTTTACAACTGAGAAGAATCATAACAGCCCTGTCCAACCAATGTGAGGATGCATGGCTGTGTGTTTTCAATTGGCAACAAATTCTGATTTATTCTGACACTATATTCCTCTGACAGCCTGAAAAGCTACTCTACACTGTCATATTCACCGCTCCCTCGCCCTGATGTGTCACCTGCTGATGCACGGCTCAGATTCGGGCCTAATAAAACAGGGACACGTGACTCAAATTGTCTAGCGGCTAAATTGACAAAAGTGCGCAGGGTAGCAGCTGTTTTGCACCATTCGCCATCCGGCCCTCATATCTGCTTTGAGTGTGCGGGATTGTTTCCTTCACTGTGCAGCATACCACCCCCCCAGCCCAGTAATTGGCAATTGCAGATCTTTTTCCTGGCCCAAGTAATGGCAATCGCAGCTGCTCTGCAGTTCCCGGTACGTCTGCAGGCGAAGCTGAGAACCACGAAGCGTCAGCACAGATGTGCTGTTTGTGATGAGAATGGCCCCCTGGAAGCATCCCAGCAGTTGTTTGTAGAGGTTTAAAAAAGAGAGAAAGGGGCTTTCATCAGAGAAATTTCTTAATTACACCAAACAAGACTCTGATTGCCACCTGACTGCACTCAAATGCTTGTTTTATCAGCACTGCTTCGGTGTGTTGTCACAGTCTTTTCAACCTCACTCTACTTAGCACGGTATAATGTGCTGGCTGCCAGGATGTAACTGACAGGATTTTCCTCATGCTGCAGTAGATGTACTGTATGCATGAATATGAGAGGGCTGTTTGTCAAGGAACACACAAATCAATCAATGCATCAATGCACAAATTTACAGCGAGTTCTCTGTTATGTTTTGATTTCACTCAAACACATTTCTTTGTAGTCCATCTACCATACCCTATCATCAGGGATAGTCTGAGACAACAGTGCAATAATTCCCCACTATCCCATGTCACATAATTCAAACTTGCTAAATATATTAATTTTACCAATATTATTTAAAATGATTATATATAAAAAAAAAATAATAATAAAGTATATTTAAAATAAAAAATATTGTTTAAAACAAAAAGTTATTTTATTTTTTATTACTTATACATTTTTTATTTATTGTTTAATACTGCAAAAGTAACACTTTAAAATAGGCCTACTGATTTTAACTATATTATTTAAAAATTAAATTTGCATGCAGCACACTTAAAATAAAACGTTGTTTTTTTTAACTGATGTTTTAATATTGCAAAAGCAACCCTTTAATTAACAAAATTACACAACATTTTCATTTTGACAAGATCTTTATGTATTTCTCAGGTTCACACCTTCCTACAGTGAAACATGCCTCTTGCTCCAACACTTTTCTGTTAAAACCCCTTGTTTTTCTGTGTCCATTTCAAACGTCAGAGCTAAGGACAATCATGACAGCTCGTCCAGCTGGAATGAGGACACATGGCTGAGTGCTTTCTGACGGTGACAAATTCTACACATAGAAACAGAGTGAGCCTGAAAATGTATACTACATCACCTCCACTAAACATTTCTATTAATTTGTGAAGGGAGATGCTGCCATCATTGTAGTTTAAATGGGGGCAGTCGTGGCCTAATGGATTGAGAATCGGACTTGTGAGGAGTCTCAGGTCCGGCAGGAATTGTTGGTGGGGGGAGTGAATAACCAGCGCTCTCTCCACCTTCAATACCACGACTGAGGTGAGACCCTAGGCGGGGTAGGCAAGTTCGGTCCTAGAGAGCAGCAGTCCTGCAGAGTTCAGCTCCAACCCTGGAAAAAAAACTTATACCTATAAACCTATAGCCTTAGTAATCCTGAAGACTTAGATTAGCTTGTTCAGGTGTGTCTGATTAGGGTTGGAGCTGAACTCTGCAGGACTGCGGCTCTCTAGGACCGAACTTGCCTACCCCTGCCCTAGAGCAAGACACCGAACCCCCAACTGCTCCTCGGGTGCCACAGCATTGGCTGCCCACTGCTCCGGGTGTGTCTTCACGGTGTGTGTGTTCACTACTGTGTGTGTGCACTTGGATGGGAGCACAAATAAATGCAGATAAATGCAGAGCACAAATTCTGAGTATGGGACACCATACTTGGCCACACATCACTTCGCTTCACTTTAAAATGGGCCTATATGGACCCTCCCCTTTTTCATCCCTTTATATTTGCTTTGTATATGTAAAATTAACATTAAAATGGACATTCGGCCAACAAGAGCCCATCTGAAATAGTCCTAGTGTTCCCTATGGCCATTTCACTCCTGCCTAGTGCCTACCATCATACATTCATCTGAGTACTTCCTTTTCTCAAAAGTCAAGTTTCTTGTAGGACTCATGGACTGCCTAGGGCAATGATGCTTTTACTGCCGCCCTGACATCTGCTAATGGGACTTAGCCCCCCAAAATGGATCTTTCCCAGCAGGTGGCCCGTTGAAGTTAGGTGTCTGTGTAGAGACTCAACAAAAAAACATATCTAAGGAATTTTTATCAGTCTGCCTTCATCTACATACCTTAAGGTTCTGTTGGACACCCACTGCATCCTCAAAAAAATGCTTTGGTCTACAAACAGCCAAACTGCTATACATTACATCTGATACAGCAAAAAACATCTTGCCGGTCTGAATATTCCTAAAGTAAATCAAATTGGTATTCACTGAACCAATCCAAGCCTGATCTAAAATGTATGGCTTAGTGTCCCCAAGTCATGGCCTTGCCACAGAATAAATATTCAGTGTTTGCAATCTGAGTTTGCCGATAAAGCCAGCACTTCATAGCCGGAGCTAAAATAGCAGCAGTGGGGAGGAATTATAATGATGATCTATGCAGAAGGCAAACAACAGATCTCAAAGACACTTATTTTAAAAACTACAAATAAGTTTCTGGTTTACTACTTCACATTTGCAGATGCCAGAATTGTCTTATGAGTCACTCCACAGCAAATCTAAAACTACAGGTCTGTGGATTCAACACCAAGAGCATCCTTTCATGATTATTCATGCCATGATTAGCTGTTTGTTGTGATTGTTTGCTGTTCGACATGTTTGCTCAGAGCAGTGAGTCATCTCCCCATTGTCTGAACAGTGACACAAAGCTGGAACTTACTGTTTTCAGACCGAAAGTCTTGGGTACATTAAACCCAATCATTATAATGACTATGCCATTAAGCCTAGAATCTATGAACAGTGACAATAAAGCAGAGCAGAGAGCATGATTAAAGTGTAAACGCTAATGTGTAATTAACAGATACTACTGAAAGCTTTCCCAAGCTTAAAGTGGCATTATTATCTTTCTATCCAGCCATGTACTGAAATGAAACACAAGAGCAGCAGGTTGTTTACTGGGTCATGTTGAACCTCCTCAATGGGATACATGAAAGTTAATTTTGTCTTTACTATCGTTTTTAAACATTCAAATGTAAAATTCACAAATTTTTAACACTTTCAATAAAGCTTTTAGTTTTGTTATTTTTCACAGCGGTTCCCAATGGTGATAAGTTTGCGACTCAGGGGTCTACAAATCCACACAAGGGCTCATTGACTCATTGCTGACGTACTGTCTTTTAGGCTTGTGCCATGCATTATTGAAGTCTTGCCTTTCTCAATATTTCACCTAGCTGTCACTTACTGAAGCAGCAATAATCAAATGAAATGTTGAATGAGGTTTGAAGGCTACTATCCAAAAAGAAAAAAGCATGGGGCTTTATTATAAACTAAAGCCAAGCAATGAATGATGTTGATTAATAAGTGAAAGATTTGACTAATATGAGAGTGGTACCTTTTATTCTGAAAACTATATCAGCAATTTCATTTTGCTTGTATAGAACATTGTGTGGTTGTCCATGGCCCATATATTGAACAGTCAAATACATGCTAGTATAATGTACCTGAGGATAACTTTCACAGTAGCTCTAATTGGTGCCACCGCAACAGACAGGAAAGCACAGGCGCAGGGAAAAGTGCTGAGGCTGGGTACAGCATGGCCTTAGACAGCAGCGTGGCAGCCGGTGATGATAAAAATCGTCAGCTTAAATTGCTGTCTTTGCCTTGGCTTGTGTGGATATTTGAAACCAGGTCTCTGTTCAGCTTGGAATGGCTCAAATTTCACAGACCCAAAGACCTGTGCTAAAATTGCTTAGTCTAAACAATGATATTTTCATTCGGGTCAAGCAAAGCTTGAGTCCTCCAAATTGGGTTTAAGCTACACTGTGTTGGCTCTCAATCTAAATACATTGTGAAAAGTCATTCTAATGTTTACTGCAAATTTGCAATGCTAAAAGACAGGACACATATTCAAGACTGGGTGATTAACCCAGTTCAATTGACTGACTTCAATTTGGTCCCCTACATTGATTTTAAAGAATAAAAAGATGCTTTAAAAATTCCAGCTTTAAATGTTTAATTCTGTTTTTTGTTTTTTTTATTATATATTATATTATAATTTATCATATTTCTGTCTATTAATACTATATCCATTGTATTTTTAAGATATATACATATAAGAGAAAAAGGTCACATTGATGGTTGAAATCACACGGATGATCTAAAAGTAAGTGGTCAAGAATTCAAGTAAATGTGGCCCTAAATGTTAAATCACCCATTAACATTAAATATGCAGGATGCACACATTCAGTACATAAAACTAAAGCACCAGCTTGTGCACCACCTGTTTCAATTGTCCTTATATGCACCCACACATTTAACGACACCTCATTGCCTCCGCGTGCCCTGCAGATGGTAGGTAAAGTGGTGCCAGTCTGGGCCCTGAAGGCCACGGCCATGTATCAAACTCACAAGAGAAAGTGTGTGAGGGCGAGAGACCTGAGAAGACAAACAGCCTCATGTGGACCCACTAGCCCTCCTGTAACTGAAATATCAACATGATAGTCTGTGAGTGTTGACAGCCCGCCAAGATGAAATGTCCTGTAATAGCTTGGCTCACTTCACAGAGGACGATGATATGCTTGTCCTTTTTGAAGAGGAAACAGACTGAAATTTGGTGACCTTCAAAGGGCTCACAAAAGGAGCATTCTTTGAACATTTTAATTCAGGGGAAAAAATTCTAAACACTGATATACCATTCCTGATTTTGATATGCACAGTATATTGGTACCATATTAATTATCGGCTGACATTACAGAATAATTACAGACATTACATTTAATTGTGAACACTTATGTTTGCCTTCCCTTTGCCTTATCTAACGCTCAATTAAAGTTAATCTAAATGTAACCTTGAGTAAATATTAAAATAGTTTTAATACTGTTCATTATAATTTTATGATGCCTAAATTTATTGTAGCATTTAAAATGGCTGATTTTTTAGTTTATTTAGATTTTATCGGTTATCACAGGTAAATAAATTATCAGCTTATTTGATCATATGGAAATTATTATACTTCAAACGTTTGGGTTTGGCAAGATGCTTTTAAAACAAATCTCATACACAGTAATGTTGTGAAATATTATTATAATTAAAAAAAAAACTTAATATTTTAATGTTTCCTATTTTACATTTCCTAAACATTTTTATTTTGATATATTTTAAAATGCAATTTATTTAGTTTATTTTTTTGCAATTTATATAAAAGCTGAATTTTTAGGATCCATTACTCCTACAAATTCGCATGAAGAGTCCCATGATCCTATAACAAACATTTCTTATTATCAATGTTGATAAAAGTTGCCTAATGTTTTTGTGAAAATCTTGATACATTTTTCTTTGATGAATAGAAAGTTCAAAACAATTATTTTAACAGATTTTTTATTTAACATTATAAATGCCTTCACTGTCACTTTAGATCAATTTTGTCCTCCCTGTGTCCTTGCTGGAGTATTAATTTATTATATATATATATAAAAAAACTGACACACAACTTTTGAATGGCATATAATTTTGTGTAATACATTTTCAATGAATTCACAGCCCTTAATGTTAACCATAATATAATTTTAATAATCTAGCTGACTGTTCTACAATTCTTTTGACTGAAACTGATCGCATAGTGAAGAGACTGCATATAGAACTCTCTCTGTTACACATTTGCTGTGATAAGGCCCATTAAAACATAACAGGGGGCCGTGGATGGCCGTACCGAGGGAGAGACTGCAATTACGATGCCCAGTGACTTCAATTGGAGCATGGCATGTTCTCACTGACAGATACAGCATCTGCAGCAGCAATGCCTGAGGAGAACAATGACCGCTCTATGTCCCAGAAGTGCTCATTGCAGGACACAAAACAGAAGCTCATCTGTACTTGAGCACTTCACAGTAGAGATCAGAGAACTGAGAAAGTCCCCACTCTTCCTCATTTGCCACCTCCTCCCTCAAACACAGGCCCATCCATTCTCTCTAATGGCCATATCTCAACGAGACCCCCATAACCCAACAGATGTGGAGGTCCTTGACCTTTATCACCCTCTGACAAAGACATCTGACCTTGTGGTCTCCGACCTTCCCAGTGAACTACCCCTCTCTGTTTGATCAGACATTTTTATTAGCACTCCCAGTGAATGGTTGAACTGCTGAAGGCACTCATGACCTGGATGTGTGCAGATCAGGGTTAAGTAAGTACATGCTCTCATGGATGAATGAGTCTTTCAAATATATGTGACGCTTCAGTTCAGATACACTTGGCTTCAGTTAAAACTTCCCTTCTGTAAGCACATCATCCTGACTGCCTGAGTTCATGGCTTCAATGCTCTCTACAGGATCATTTTTCAGCAGCTAGACAGGAATGTACTTCCAGCTCCCATACTAATCTAATTTCATCTCACATTTACATAGATTCACAGCGCTGTGGATGCATCTCATTCTCACTTCGTCCATGATCTATGAGATGATTGGGTCATTTTAGCTTTCTAAAAGTGTCTTTTAGCTACCATTTATACTGAAATGTGAATATGGAAAGAAGCATTAAATAATGATATTGTAAAATGATATTTAAAGCAATAGTGTGTAATTAATTAAATGTTAAAATGGAGGAGTGTTCTTAAAGCCTGTTTGAAAACTGTTTGTTACCTTACTGAGCAATTTTCTACTAATTTTGCCAGCTTTAAATGACTTTCACTGGTGTAACTAAATATATTTATATATTAATTCTGTCATATAAGTCATTCAAACAATCGTATACTCACTTCACAATGTGAACAAATTAATCATGTGGACTAGCTACAAGTTTGTCTACTGCACAGATGCAGAAATAGGTTTATTGATCGGAGCTGAATCACAAGTCCTAACCTTGACATTCCAGTAACAAAGCAGCGAAACCATAACGTTTTGAGGCACAGAATCTACCTCATTTCCTTCAAGCTCTTGGGAGTAAACAGCATGCCGTATAGCAACAGATAAGATGGAGACCACTGTTTAAAGCCTTCAAATAGAGCCTGACTATTAAAGTGTAAAGTGGTCGATTTAGGGACCAATTACTTAGCTAAAGGAGTGTGTCCAAATGCCCAAACCGCCAGAAATGCAGATGGCAAGTGTTCTGCATTTATATAATAGCTAGGATTTTAATGTCCATTGAAAAAAAATTTTTTTACCACGTCCTGCCTTAAAAATGAAATTAAAAGAGTGAGGAGGATGACTGATGAATTTGTATAGAAAATAATAATAATAATAATAATAATTATTATTATTATTATTATGAGTACCTTGCCTATTTGAGTAGACAAAACACACAAAAAATGCCATATGGTTTAATATTTTTTAATATTTAACTTTCAATTAAAAGTCAAATGTTTGGGGGCAATAAGATTCTTCTTCTTCTTTAAAGAAATTACTTTTTATTTAGTGATCCAATGATCCAATAAATTGATCAAAAGTGTCAGAAAAAACATATAGTTAAAAAGATTTTTATTTCAAATAAATGCTGGAGAATCCTGAAAAAAGGGTATAATTTCCACAAAAATATTAAGGCCTATTAAGCAGCACAACTGTTTTCAACAATGATAATAAAAAAAATGTATTTAGCATCAAATCAGCATATTAGAATGATTTCTGAAGGATCACGTCATACTAAAGACTGGAATAACGGCTGCTAAAAATTCGGTTTTGTCATCACAAGAATAAATGACATTTTAAGATGTATTAAAATATATGAAAATAGGAATTATTATAAATTGCAATAATATTTCATCTTTGAAATCTTTGATCACATTAATGCAGCTTTGCTGAGCATAAGAGACTTCTTAAAAAAACAAAAACAAAACTATACATTTGAACATTTGAAGGATAGTGAATATATTACTTATCATGATTACCTGTTTGGTAATTACATGTTTGTTATAAGAACAGCACATACAAATTTGGGAAGTTGGGCTATTTTTGTGTCAATATGGAATGAATATATGCCCCACATGGACAACACCCATCAAAAAAGATCTGGACCGCGAGTCCTACCCAATCGCTCACCCTCATCTGCTTCTGAAAGCACGGGGATCTCGTGAATGTTTTATGAGGCTGGTGGATATAGCACACGCCCTCATTCCAGTAGATTGTGAAGCTATATTTACATGAATTATTTTATAAAATATTCTAGGTCATAAGTCTTCCAAAATCAGAGTCTGCCAGAATCAGCAGCATCATGTCCAAGAGCTGCTTGCGTACTACTGTTTTTTTCTTTCTCAGTCTCTCACCGTTTCACATTTTTGGTTCTAGTCGCACACCTGAGCACACTGATGGGGCTGCTGCAGGCCAGCATTAGCAGTCCGTGGTGTACTTTTCCACAGTGCTTCACTGAGCTTTAATTTGCTGCTGCTGCTCGGTCTGTCACTATCAGTTTTAACCCTTGGCCATGGCTGTCCCCAGCCTCCAAAATGCCTCTGAAATGCTCTCTCTCACTACAACTGTCACCAATAAACCTGAGTCACTGACCATTTATATACTACCTGTATTACTTTGCACAAATTACCTTTCCAGTTTTCAAAACGCGGTTGGGCTAAAATCAAAAATCATTTTTGATGTTTAAAAATGGTCAGGTTCGGTTTCTGGTCATGGTCATTAGATCTAACTTCTAAACAATACTTCTGGTGATTCAGATTCAGAGGCAGGAAGCGATTAAAGGTCTCAATGAGCCTACAAAGAATGCAAAGAAAACTGAGTGGAGACTGATCACAAAATTCAAAGGGCAACACTGAAATGCATGGTGCAAAACCTTCAGTCACGTTAATAATGGAGAAATGCCTAAAATGCTTCAGTTGGTTCTCAGTAACAAGACTTTTCTTTTTCTTAAGTCATACAGATTCAACTGATAAGAACAGAATAAAACCCCATCAAATGAGGCAAGAATTTCATGCCACAGGGCTGAGTCACAGAACAAGGCGGTTAGTATTGGGGCATACTGACCTTGGTGAGCTTTTTGTGTATGATCAGAATATATGAATTGGAGCAGTTTGTTCAGACTCGGGTCTGCATTATTTATAACATGTTGCTGAAGATGACTTAATTGAAAATGCCTTTATTGTTATGCTTTCGTTTAATATCGCAACTTACTGAATAATATTTCAAGGCTAGTACATGTACGTCTCTATGGAGAATATTTCTATTTAAACATGTATTGTTTATTTAAAGGGTTATTTTTAAAGTAAATAGACACTTTCTTTTAAACTTTTGGTTACAATTTTTTAAGCAAGAAAAACGGTTAATATGGGGTAAGTTGGCACTTTGGAACCTGCCATTAAACAGGATTTATATCCAAATTAAACAATTAACAATTCATAAAAAATAATATAAAAATGTTTTAGCCAACAAATATCGTAATAAATAAATGGCACACTTTATGACATATAGATCAAACTACTTGTGACAGCTTGCATGAGGTCTTTGAAACCAACAAACAAAACAACTACTAGAGAAAACGCACCTTTGACTAAACTTCCTAGTGTGACAACTAGCCCCGGTCTCTTTTACATATGAGTAGTAGGTCATACTCTTTAATGCAATATAAAATGTTACAATGTTATGCAGTGTTAACGGCCCCGGGTCTCTCCTATATATAACAGACTTCTCAAAGAGGCCAGTAGTTTGCACAGGTGTTTAAGGTAAGACTATCTAGCAGCCGCTATGATTTCAATGAGGGTCGTCACTCCCGTGCAAACAAAACGCCGTTACTCGCCGTTCACACAAGTCCGCCCCATTATTTCATAATAGACGTGTTTGTTTCCTATAGGCCTCCTGATAACTACAGTGTGCCACAGTTAACCGAAATATTCCCTAATTATTATTCCGCTAGACTGTATTGCGCAATCCCTTTCTGACAGATTATTATGGGACGCTTCAGTTCTCAAAGCAGAATATAAACACAGCGGGTGTCGTCCTGAATACTGCCACAAAACAGACAAATAACAAATTAAAGGCGATATGAATTGAATTGTTAAGTGAATCATTACGTTTTGGATGATAAAGGTTTGAAAGCGCTTTCTTACCTTTGTAAAAAGCTTTGAATGAGGACGTGCTCGCGTCTCTCTGCCTCCTCCAGTGACGCTGCGTCAATAACGGCCACTGGCCTTTTCTAATGTTACGAGACTTTTTCTCTCTCTTTAAGCAGCTGCAGCCCCCGTCGCAATAAGGATGTTGTCGTCTGCACGACACGATCTCTCTTCCTCACTCTGTCTCTATCTTCCTTTCATAATAGCCTAAATCATTCCCCTCCTCCCTCCTCCCACTCTCTCTCTACCTTCCTCTCCCCTCCCTCTCACTCTACATTTGATTCAAATGAGGGAATACGATTAATGCGACACAAGTAAATGAACCTCTTTTTCTTTATTAGGCTACACAGTGAATGTACACAAAGAAGGTATAAGTTTTACTCAAATGAGGTAAAGTGTGTACCGTTCCCCCACTGGAACACACACAAAAATACACTAACACACACCCCTTCACACCTCTCTAATGAAACCCCAATGGCACAATATGCACACCCTCACATCTCAAGGAAACCACACCGTCTGTGTTCAGATTGTTATTCCCGCCACCACTGATTCATAAAGACTATGAATAATGTCTGAATAATATTACACAGCGCTGCTGCATACAAATACGTCTGAAAGTAGAAAGTATAGTAAACCACAGAAAAGGCAGGACACTCATTTTATTCTAAAGGACTGAAATTAAATTAGTTTCTTCCTGTAGGTTTTTTTAGAAAACAATGTAAGCATTAAAGTCCACCACTAAATCTACCTGTCAGTGGGGTGTAGGCTAGCAGGTCGTACAAAGAGTGAGAATAAGAATTTATATTAATTAAGGTACAGTCACATTAGCAAAATTTTCCCAAAAGTTTGCAGACAAAAGAGGTCCATTATCCATTCTCTGTTGGTCAACATGGCAAATTCAAATGACCGACTGAACCCGTTGCGAAATCTGTGGGAAAATCTTTCGCCCTATCAAATGGTAAATTGCGTAGATTCCACCAATTTACAAAAAAATAAAATAAAAAAACACATAAAATAGTTGGTCACAACTGTTTAAATCAAGAACTAATGGGCTCATGCTTCTCAGAAGTTTCCTCTGAAAAAGGTCTCTCCTACAGTGTATCAGAAACAATCTCAACAGTAGCTTTGCAATAAAAATCAAGATATCTCACAACTGACAAAATGATCTATTAATTTTATAGCTCTAAACTTCCACCGTGAGTGAAAATTTGCCTCATATGTGTTTATTTTTATTCATCTAGGACAGTGGTTCTCAAAGTGTGGTACCACTAGTGGTACTCAGAGGAATCACAAAATTAGGCCTAAATATAAATTAATGTTAAAACACAATACATTTTAATGTAATCTTTATTGGAGTGAAGGTTTTTTTGTTGTTGTTATTTTTGTTTTACATTTAAATACAGTACAGTTTTTATTAAACTTTTAGGTACAACACATTTTAATTTAATATTGTTTTCAGTTTTTTATTTACCTGTTTGTAAGCACTGTGCAGTGTTAATGTTCAAACTGTGTATTTACAATGTTAAAGTGGCTGACAACAATAAATATTCCTATTAGGAATAAAACTGCCTCATTTTTTAACTGTGCAGAGCTGTAGCTGTATAGGTAGGCCTACTATGCTACTGTATTTTAATGTTGGTTATTATGGTGGTACTTGGAGAGCCAAATGTTTTCTGAGGTGGTACTCGGTATAAAAAGTTTGAGAACCACTGATCTAGGAACTAAAGGAGAAACATTTGAAATGAATTTGATACTTTGTTGAAACACAACTCAATTAAGCATTATAAGCAATAAAAGAGCAAGCAATAAAATTTTCCTTTGGGTTTTTCTTAACCTTTTTATTGGTAATACTTGTAGTCAAGGGAGATCTAGGAAAAGATACATAATAGGTTGGAAAAGTTAGCAACATTTTTTGAAGAACTTTGTTTTGGCTAATAAATCTGCTCAAAATTTAAGACTGAAAAGCCAAACTTCGACTATCACTCATTTTATTAAATACTAAAGGATGTTTTCTTTAGAATAGAGAAATGAAACACAGCATAAAGATATGCCATCCAATTTCTTATTTTTTAATAATTGGTTTTGAAAAATTGGACACTGGAACACAAATATACAGACATAATATGATTAAGAAAACTAGTTTCAGGCAAAAGTTGCTCAAGGGCCTAATCCAGTAATAAACTAATCTTGAAATTGAAGTTAGTATGCCCATGCGAAGGAGAGGGAAAATACAAAATGCAATGCGAAATGCTTGGCACAGATGAAGACAAATAGATTTGTTAATTGATTGTGTTGTCTCAGCATGAAGTAATGAAAGGAGAGATTAAATAGCTGTCAAGCCATGGCAAATGACACTGGAACACGATGGTTTTAAATGAATTTATTCTACAAGATTCCAGGAAGTTCCAGACTCCTCATTCTCCCCTGGCTCAGACAAGAGGATGTGATCATTTTTCAATGCCCTTGTCCCCAGAGACTGACACTGCCCGTCTAAGCTGGACCTCACCAGGCCAATACTAAGAGCCTGGACCCTGATTGACTGTGCGCGCCAGTCCCTGCTGTCGTATTAATTTTCATTTTGACTGCTGGAGCCTCTACAAATCTCATCAATGCTGTCACAGACTGTGGCGGTGTGCATGTGATTCAGGCACTCAGCCCGTGTGTGTCCGCCTGCCTGATGTGATACGTATTCTGATTCTCTTTGTTCAGGCCATGTAATGAATAGCTACTGATGTCAGAAGAAAACCTGTCACTCAGTGTATGTTTATGTGTTGCTGAAAGAACAGAAAAGGCAGAGATCTTTATGGCCCTTTGCCAGAATAAAATTTAGGTGCAAAACACAAAGACAACATTTTGTCTTAAAGATGCACAATAAACGAATGAATGAATGAATGAATGAATGAATGAAAACTTATAAAAAAAGTATACTTTTGACCAATATGGTTAAAATGGCATTTTATTATTAAATCTAAAAAATTATATATTTTTTTTGTATTGATATCACATGATTGGCCAAATGGAACTCGTATACTTATTTATTTATTTATTTTGGCTACTTTTGGTGCATAACAGATTTAATGAATTATGCTTGACATACAGTATATACCTGCAATTGCACTGAAAATTTCTGCTTTTCCATGATGCTTCATCCATGCCAAGAGTCGTGTCCATCTGCAACATAAACAAAAACTGACTTACAAAGCATGTCAACTACATGAATTGAATATTATGCTGATAGTGTTTCTGTCTGGTCATTCCAGGCTTACTGCATCAGCTGGCTCCAAACCCTCGGTAGGCGAGCTGAGCTCCATCTGTTGCTTTCAGAAGGATCAATAGTTGTGATTTCTAGTGATGTCTAAAAGCTCTGGGTAACTTGAGCATTCTGCCCAAGGCCCCACTGCTTGCCTTCAACCGCCACTGAAGAACAACCCTTGTGCCCATGCAGAGGTCACTCAATATAGACTGATTAAATGCTCAGTTCAGATTGTGTATTGCTAATATGGGAGATTAGAGAGTAATTCCTAATAGTACATTTTCACATCCATATCATGTATTGTATGTCTTAATAAGTTATTAAATACATTAAAAAAATATATTATTTCAGTATCACAATATGGTTGTCAATTTTAAATTATTTTGTTTTTAAATAATTTCCCCAAGTATTACAAATTGACCATTTAAAATATATACAAAATAAAAATATATCTAAAATAAAATTTTAAATATTAAATAATCCTCAAATTACATTGCATGTTCAATTTGTACAAGTTGCAGGGTTCAAAATATTCTGCATAGCATTGTCTGAGCCTGAATGTTTGAAAGCCATGAAAAACCATAATTCAACACACAGAATAGAAATTTCCAGATCTGCCTTTTCCTTTGTCAGTTCAAATGCATGCATACAATAGATATTGAAACAATAAAAAGATCACATCACATTGCCTATACTAAACATGTATTGCTGGACATACACATATTCCTGCATGCATGTATGAATAAATGAATGCATGCATGCGTGCAAAAAAAAAAAAAACTTGATAACAAAGGGATATGACATCCAATTTCTTCTTTTTTTAATAATTGGTTTTGAAAAATTGGACACTGGAACACAAATATACAGACATAATATGATTAAGAAAACTAGTTTCAGGCAAAAGTTGCTCAAGGGCCTAATCCAGTAATAAACTAATCTTGAAATTGAAGTTAGTATGCCCATGCGAAGGAGAGGGAAAATACAAAATGCAATGCGAAATGCTTGGCACAGATGAAGACAAATAGATTTGTTAATTGATTGTGTTGTCTCAGCATGAAGTAATGAAAGGAGAGATTAAATAGCTGTCAAGCCATGGCAAATGACACTGGAACACGATGGTTTTAAATGAATTTATTCTACAAGATTCCAGGAAGTTCCAGACTCCTCATTCTCCCCTGGCTCAGACAAGAGGATGTGATCATTTTTCAATGCCCTTGTCCCCAGAGACTGACACTGCCCGTCTAAGCTGGACCTCACCAGGCCAATACTAAGAGCCTGGACCCTGATTGACTGTGCGCGCCAGTCCCTGCTGTCGTATTAATTTTCATTTTGACTGCTGGAGCCTCTACAAATCTCATCAATGCTGTCACAGACTGTGGCGGTGTGCATGTGATTCAGGCACTCAGCCCGTGTGTGTCCGCCTGCCTGATGTGATACGTATTCTGATTCTCTTTGTTCAGGCCATGTAATGAATAGCTACTGATGTCAGAAGAAAACCTGTCACTCAGTGTATGTTTATGTGTTGCTGAAAGAACAGAAAAGGCAGAGATCTTTATGGCCCTTTGCCAGAATAAAATTTAGGTGCAAAACACAAAGACAACATTTTGTCTTAAAGATGCACAATAAACGAATGAATGAATGAATGAATGAATGAATGAAAACTTATAAAAAAAGTATACTTTTGACCAATATGGTTAAAATGGCATTTTATTATTAAATCTAAAAAATTATATATTTTTTTTGTATTGATATCACATGATTGGCCAAATGGAACTCGTATACTTATTTATTTATTTATTTTGGCTACTTTTGGTGCATAACAGATTTAATGAATTATGCTTGACATACAGTATATACCTGCAATTGCACTGAAAATTTCTGCTTTTCCATGATGCTTCATCCATGCCAAGAGTCGTGTCCATCTGCAACATAAACAAAAACTGACTTACAAAGCATGTCAACTACATGAATTGAATATTATGCTGATAGTGTTTCTGTCTGGTCATTCCAGGCTTACTGCATCAGCTGGCTCCAAACCCTCGGTAGGCGAGCTGAGCTCCATCTGTTGCTTTCAGAAGGATCAATAGTTGTGATTTCTAGTGATGTCTAAAAGCTCTGGGTAACTTGAGCATTCTGCCCAAGGCCCCACTGCTTGCCTTCAACCGCCACTGAAGAACAACCCTTGTGCCCATGCAGAGGTCACTCAATATAGACTGATTAAATGCTCAGTTCAGATTGTGTATTGCTAATATGGGAGATTAGAGAGTAATTCCTAATAGTACATTTTCACATCCATATCATGTATTGTATGTCTTAATAAGTTATTAAATACATTAAAAAAATATATTATTTCAGTATCACAATATGGTTGTCAATTTTAAATTATTTTGTTTTTAAATAATTTCCCCAAGTATTACAAATTGACCATTTAAAATATATACAAAATAAAAATATATCTAAAATAAAATTTTAAATATTAAATAATCCTCAAATTACATTGCATGTTCAATTTGTACAAGTTGCAGGGTTCAAAATATTCTGCATAGCATTGTCTGAGCCTGAATGTTTGAAAGCCATGAAAAACCATAATTCAACACACAGAATAGAAATTTCCAGATCTGCCTTTTCCTTTGTCAGTTCAAATGCATGCATACAATAGATATTGAAACAATAAAAAGATCACATCACATTGCCTATACTAAACATGTATTGCTGGACATACACATATTCCTGCATGCATGTATGAATAAATGAATGCATGCATGCGTGCAAAAAAAAAAAAAACTTGATAACAAAGTGTTCCATCCTCTGTTATTCCTATGTCCAATCAATGAAGCCCTTTTCATTTTGTTTCACTTTCCTCATCTCCAGGCAAAAGGGACAATTAGCATTTAGATAGGAAGTACTCTCATATAACCCAGACATTGGATGGCCTTTTCTCGAAAACTCTTCATACCCTGGGGACACAGAATCAGTGGCAAAAGCCTAAAGCAGCACTGCCACTCTTACCTGAAGGATGGCACCTGGACACGTCCTCTAAGGGCTGTCTGTCATATCTCTTAAATGGGCTTCATGGCCCCCAGCTGTATACTGTATGTACATATGTGTGTGTGTGTGTGTGTGTGTGTGTGTGTGTGTGTGTCTTGAGAAGAGACAGACTGAGTTGATCAGAGGTCCTGCTGGGCTCTGCCTGTCAGCCTGCAACAGTCTGTAAACACATTCCCAGAGCAACTAGACATTGTACACCAAAATATATGGTTCATTAGTTCATTATACGTTAATAAATGTACAATATAAAACTACAATAGTGCAATATAAAATTATTAATTTTGTACTGTGGTCATTGACTATAGGTATACATATATTTTTTATTTTGGCTAAAAATTATTTAGTAAAAATATAAAAATATAAGTTTGAGGGTGTATGGAGATCGACGCGATTACTTCATATGCAATTCGATACAGTGATTGGTGGATCTTTGTCTTCAGAATTCATGTTTATAAGTGTTCTCCTGGAATTTGACTATTAAATATGATTTTTATTTTAAATTACGATGACTGATGGCTTCAACAGAACCATACACCATCGATTAATAATAACTTCGGAGCTCATGGCAGGTCTGTCTTTAAAGGTTTATAGCATAGTAAATAGGTTTCTGTATTGAAATATGGCACGCAAAAGTGGCACAACTGTTTAACTGTGCTGTTGAGATATTTAGGCTTCAGAATAAGACATAAATATGTCTGACATGAATCCACCAGTGATCACCAGTTGGTTTTTGTACCTCTTGCTCTTGAATTGTACACCGCGCTCTATTTCTTCAACACAACATCATTCTCACAGTCACAGCACACATCCGAGGGGAGTGGACAAGCTTGCCAACGAAGAGCTGTTTATCCCTGCCACCCGGGGACAACAGGAAAATGAAAAACATAAAGCTCAGACCAGTTTCAGCATCTTTATCTTTAGAAAGTGTCAGGCCAGGCTGCCTGCTATAGAGCAGCAAATCCCTGGACTGGGAATTGAGGATGTGCGGCGGCAGTCGTAATGCCATCTGCCTGCGGGGCATATTGTGACGGCTCACCGGGGCGCTGCCAGTGTGGAGCACATGATGTGATGCGGACTCAGCACACACCTGCGTTAAAACAGCTGGGACATACAGCAAAATTAAGACGAAACAAAAATGAAGGAGTTTGGGTTTTTGGCCTCCACTTCAGAGTGCGTTAGCACAACAGATGCACATGTGCTACTCTAATGCACTAATATTGACAAGTGCTTATTGCTAGAGAGTGTCTTGCAAGAAGATAAGTTGTAGGATTTTGCGTTTAGGGCATTTAAATGGATAGTTCACCCAAAAATGAAAATTTGCTGGTAATTTACTCACCCTCAAATCATCGAAGTTGTAGGTGACTTTTTTTCTCAGTAGAACAGTAAAGATGATTTAATATGTCCCGGTAAAAAAGATTTTTGGGTGAACTATCCCTTTAAGGTGAATATTCCATGGAACTTTTTTTTTGACAAATTTTAAAAATCACAATAATTTAATTTAAATCAAATAAACTGTTTTAAGAAACCAAAGTTAGATCTTAAATCATTCATTTTATTGACATGGCTGTGAATTTTCTACTAATACTAATACTAAGATCTAACCTAAGATCTAAAATGATAACACACACACACACACACACACATATATTCGACTCTGCTTTGAAACACATTAAACTCCAACACTTGGCTTTCTTCATTTCTTCATTTTAACACTGTCTCCAGGAAGCACAATGGGCTATAATCAAAATCTTTTGTAGAGAAATGTGTGTTCATACTGAGCTCTAGATGGATTACAAAATTAGTCATGCAAACAGAATTAATCTTTGTCATTTGAAGCAGCATGTGCAGATGGTTGCATATGTAATTTGAGTCTGATTAATTCTTCAGTTCTGTTGTGCATATTGAAAATGTAATAAAATTCGGACATGAAAAGGACGACAGTTCAGTGATGGCCACAAGAGGAGCGGACCCACAACAGATGAGCCACCCGGACCCTAAACAGACCACACCCCTCGTCTCTTATCACAGTGGATGAATCCCATGGGACACGACACATTAAACCCCATTATCTAGATAGAGAGAATATGAGAGAGCAGGAACATTGATCCGTCAAAGGAGGGGGGCAGGAGAGATGGCTATCATCTCTTGTCTGCTGGCTGATCTTCCTGGGGAGGCTGACATTTTTGGAGATCCTCAGAAGTCTAGAGGTGACACCGCTTTGTCACAAGACAGTGCTTTTTGTCCATCTGACGTCAGGCTTGGCCAAAACCTTGGCGTTTCGACCATTTCCCAAATGAACATCAACCTTAACCGGGCCAGACGCCCTTTTTCTGGTCTCAGCCACTAAAGAGAAGACTTTTAATTGTAGAATGAGATGAAGTTCCTTTCAGCATGATGCCATGCGAGAAGCTTTCCAGACGAAAGTGATGCGCAAGCTCAATGAACTGTGTATCCGGAGAGACGTGGCTCTGATGCCGAGATAAAAGAATCTCTCTGCGTGACGATTAGCGAGATCGACAGAACTGCAGAATGCACTTGCTTTCCATGCACATTACTTCAAATCACTTGTCTTGACAGCTACACGTTAGAAAGAGTAAAGCTGGACAACGAGTTAGCCTGTGATTTTTGTACTTTATTATTGTACTTTGGTATGGTAATAAAGGTAAGATTCTTTGAAAGAAATTAATACTGTATTCAGCAAGAATGCTTTAAATTGATCAGAAGTGTCAGTAAAGACATGTATAATGTTACAAAGGATTTCTATTTCAAGTAAATGCTGTTCTTTTCAACTTTGTGTTTATCAAAGAATCCTGACAAAAATCACCAAAATTGATCATTATGATAAATATTACTTGAGCAACAAATCAGCATATTAGAATGATTTCTGAAGGATCATTTGACACTGAAGACTGGAGTATCAGCATAAATTCATATATACAGTATATTTAATATAATATAATATTTCTCACATTATCACAGTTTATTCGCTGTAGTTTAGAAAATGGTAATACAATACGACAAGAACTCAGAGTTAAACTGTGTCAGAACAAATTCATCTTGATAATGTCAGATAACTTTGATAGAAAGGTATGTAA
>NW_015548296.1:76043-76888 GCF_001515605.1 Sinocyclocheilus anshuiensis
ATTTAAGTACACAATTAGATAATACCAATTTAGGTCAACTAATTACCAATCAATGCTTAATTTTGTTCAGTCTGTGGTGTGAAAAGGTCACATTAGCAATTAAAGAAAAAACACTTGAGCAAAACACGGTCAGGTCAAAGTGTCTGAATAATGTTTGGTCCCAAATTGTTTATCAATTTTACTGGTAGTCCACTGTATGAAGAATTTTTGGGTATAATATGTCACAGTCTACTTTATTTTGCTATCCTCACTTACATAAATGAACTATAGTGTCCTGCACCCACTAGTAAAAACATAAAAAAATCTGGTGTCTGAATAATTTTTGGTTGACTGTGTGTATATATTTATATATAGATACATAGATATACAGTGGGTAAAAAAAAGTATTGAACACGTCACCATTTTTCTCAGTAAATATATTTCTAAAGGTGCTGTTGACATGACATTTTCATGACATTTTCACCAGATGTCGGTAACAACTCAAGTAATCCATACATACAAAGAAAACAAAAAGATGTTCAGAAATTATGTTATGTGTAATAAAATGGAATGACACAGGGAAAAAGTATTGAACACGCTTACTGAAATTTATTTAATACATTGTACAAAAGCCGTTGTTGGTAATGACAGCTTCAAGACCCCTACTGAATGGAGAAACTAGTCACATGCATTGCTCAGGTGTGATTTTGGCCCATTCTTCCACACAAACAGTCTTCAAATCTTGAACGTTCCGTGGGCCTCTTCTGTGAATTCAGATCTTTAGTTCTTTCCATAGATTTTCTATTGGATTCAGGTCAGGTGATTGGCTGGGCCATTCTAGCAGCTTTACTTTCTTTCTATGGAAC
>NW_015548296.1:77007-79616 GCF_001515605.1 Sinocyclocheilus anshuiensis
ATTGGAATGACCCAGGGGAAAAGTATTGAACACGCTTACTGAAATGTATTTAATACTTTGTACAAAAGATTTTGTTGTTAATGACAGCTTCAAGACTCCACCTGTATGGAGAAACTAGTCATATGCTCAGGTGTAATTTTGGCCCATTCTTCTACACAAACAGTCTTCAAATCTTGAAGGTTCTGTGGGCCTCTTCTATGAACTCTGATCTTTAGTTCGTTCCATAGATTTTCTATTGATTTCAAGTCAGATGATTGGCTGGGCCATTCTAGCAGTTTTATTTTCTTTCTCTGAAACCAATTGAGAGTTTCCTTGGCTGTGTGTTTGGGATCAATCTTGCTGAAATGTCCACCCTTGTTTTATCTTCATCATCCTGGTAGATGGCAACAGATTTTTACCAAGAATGTCAATTATATGAAGTTTGCCAGTGCCATGCTGAAAAACAGCCCCACGCCATGATCTTCCCACCTCCAAACTTCACTGTTGGTATGGTGTTTTTGAGGTGATGTGCAGTGCCATTTGACCTCCAAACATGGTGTGTATTATGGCATCCAAAGCGTTTAATTTTTGTCTCATCTGACCAGACTATATTCTACCAGTATTTTACAGACTTGTCTAAATGTTGTGCAGCAAACTTTAAACGAGCTTCAACATGCTTTTTCTTCAGCAAAGGAGTCCTGTGTGGTGAGCGTGCATACAGGCCACGGCGGTTGAGTGCATTACTTGTACCTACTAATTCCAGGTCTTTCTGAAGCTCTCCACAAGTGGTCCTTGGCTGTTGGACAACTCTTCTGATAATTCTTTTTACTCCTCTGTCAGAAATCTTGCATGGAGCACCTGGTCGTGGCTGGTTTATGGTGAAATTATGTTCTTTCCACTTCCAGATTATGGCCCCAACAGTGCTCACTGGAACATTCAGAAGTATAGAAATCCTTCTGTAACCAATGCCATCAGTATGTTTTGCAACAATAAGGTTGTGAAGGTCTTGAGAAAGCTCTTTGCTTTTACCCATCATGAAATGTTTCTAGTGTGACACGTTGGTCATGAGACACCTTTTTATAGGCCATCAGTTGGGACTGAACCAGCTAATATTAATTTCCACTGACGAGGGGCAGGATTGCTTTCTAATTACTGATACGAGCTTCAACATGCTTTTTCTTCAGCAAAGGAGTCCTGTGTGGTGAGCGTGCATACAGGCCACGGCGGTTGAGTGCATTACTTGTACCTACTAATTCCAGGTCTTTCTGAAGCTCTCCACAAGTGGTCCTTGGCTGTTGGACAACTCTTCTGATAATTCTTTTTACTCCTCTGTCAGAAATCTTGCATGGAGCACCTGGTCGTGGCTGGTTTATGGTGAAATTATGTTCTTTCCACTTCCAGATTATGGCCCCATCAGTGCTCACTGGAACATTCAGAAGTTTAGAAATCCTTCTGTAACCAATGCCATCGGTATGTTTTGCAACAATAAGGTTGAATGAAAAACCTTTTTATAGGCCACCAGTTGGAACTGAACCAGCTAATATTATTTCCACTGACAAGGGGCAGGGTTGCTTTCTAATTATTGATAGATTTCAGCTGGTGTCTTGGCTTTCCATGCCTTTTTGCACCTCCCTTTCTTCATGTGTCCAGTACTTTTTCCCTGCGTCATTCCATTTTATTACACATAGCTGTCACGTTCGCTACTGTGAGGGAGCGCGGAGCGAGGAATGAGGAGACGAGGAGTACATCAACAAGGAGATTTTAATGACATCAAGGGAACCAGGAAAACACACGTAGCTGAGGAGGTTGACAAACAATACCAGACGAAGAACTAAGAACCGGGAACACTTTAAATACACATGACGAGAAACACCTGGAACTAAGGAAACATAATAACATTAGGGAAAACACAGCTGGAAACAAATGGGAAACAATCAGGGAGCAGGAACAAGAAAACCAAATAAGGGCATGGAAACACATGGGGAGCAAAACACACACAAAACACGGAACAGAGTCTGACAATAGCTTAATTTCTTAACTTATTTGTTTTGTTTTCTTTGTATGTATGGATTATTTGGGTTGTTACTGACATCTGGTGAATATTTCATGTCAACAGCACCTTTAGAAATATATTTACTGAGAAAAATGGTGACGTGTTCAATGCTTATTTTACCCGCTATATATATATATATATATATATATATAACTTGCCTTCAAGCCTTACTATCTTCAGATCCTTCCTGATAAAGCAGAACTATATTATTTCAGACCCACCGTGCATCATTGCTCTTTTAAAATTGTTCAAGTGAACGATTACCCAATTTTTATCGCCTACATTTTGTTACTGTCTATAAAAATAATTTACTGATAATAATTAAAATAATTTAATGTGAAACAGGTAGAATAAATGAACCCAATTATCTGCTGACTTAGAAAACAGCAGATGACAGCAGAAGTAATGAAATGCGTATTTGAAAGATTAATATCTCTGACTTTGAGGACCTTAAATGAATTATTAATAGCATATGTATTTATTTTAGACCCCCTTCCCTTCAGTGAGGTGATTAGTTACTCTTCATTTCTTCATGCTCAGTGGCGATGGCACCCATGGCACCACACTGTCAAGAATG
>NW_015548296.1:79996-80157 GCF_001515605.1 Sinocyclocheilus anshuiensis
GAAAGAGTGAAGAACGGGGGAGGGAGGTATGTCTCGGTGACATGTGAGCTAATTGACTTCCAGTGGCATCCACCCATTGTGCCAGCTGGGGCTGTTCAGTCAGATCTGCTTTCATTTGGCCTCAGGGAGCAGAACAACTCCCCCCCCCCCCCTCCCCTCCT
>NW_015548296.1:80184-84699 GCF_001515605.1 Sinocyclocheilus anshuiensis
CCCCCCCCCCCCCCCACTCCCATCCTCCTTTGGACGGACTGACAGAAGGATGGAAAACATCTTTCTGTTGCACCTTTCCACCGCGCATAGCATTAGCTTTACATTGGTCTGCTGCTCTGGTCAGATGCCATAAGTGACATTAATTATTGAGAGCTTGATGAGTGATGGAAGCTGTAGCTTTTAAGCACAGAGTGCCGCCTGACGTTCAGACCAGGCCTGTTTGACAAATGAATGGTAATAAGATTACTCACGGCTGCTTTTTGTTTTTCCTCCTTGATTAATGATCAGTGGGTGACAAATGTTACATGTCCCTGATTAATGTTGAAAGGTAGAAAGATGCATTTGTCACACCACTGGAATCTCTGGCAGTTTCTTAATTTCTTTATTTATTCTTCTTTGTTTGTATACATTTGTATTTCCTTTACATTAAAGTAAATTACATTTAATAAACTTGAATGTACATAAAAGTTTTCAATCATGTCTTTCAAGATGTGAATGTTTGTTTGAATCATGCATATTAATGAATATGATAAATATGCATTAGAGGTTAGGGTTAGGGTACCTGAATGCTTTTTCAAAAAAGGGTAAGCATATAAATTATATATATATATATAGTATCCTTTCTTGTTTTTTTTTTTAAATACAGTCAAACCAAAAAGTGTTCAGACACCAGATATAATTTTTGATATATATATATATATATATATATATATATATAACTTTAAGTGTTTTTTCTTTAATTGCTAATATAATGTGAGACATGTTGAAGGTGTCTGAATAAATTTTGGTTTGACTGTGTGTTAAAATAAAATAAAATATTATATAATATAAAAACAAAAAATATGATATATATAAACATATGCAAGTCTGTGTAAACTGCATTTTTAATGTATTTTTCGATCTGGACTGTGATGTCATTGACCCATATATGTATTGGAAATATCTAAAGTGACACTGTGTTTGATGTATGTCATACAAACACAATAAACACACACACAAAAGCAGGCTTTTCATTTAGACAGAGAATGACTGATTGCATATGGTGCACTCAGAGAGACTGAGTCTGGAACAGATGTCACCTGACAGACAACTGTATGTCCATCAGCCAGGATCAATACTGGGCATATATTTGAGAGGGACAGAAGGAAATGGTTGGAGAACAAGGCATGTTCTAGTATAGACAACACAAACTAGACACAGCAACTACCACCGTCAGGTCTAATTGTTTTTGTGCGATACTGAAAAAAGCTATAAGCTCCACAGAGCGGCTCTTACCTCTTTTCTGTGATCGGTCACCCTTATTAGAAGAGCTGGCACTACTTTTCCATATGCATTTAAGTAGACAGTCACTTGGACAGTTAAGCCGAACTGCAGTGATGTCATCAGAGTAGGAGGGGTGTTGAATGATGACTGGATGTGTTGTTTGGAGTGTACAGTGTGTGTCATCAGCCGTTTTAGTTTCTGATAACATGGCAAGCATCTAGTGAATTTTGTAGTGATGGGATGAAGGATTGAAACATTTAGCTAAAACATGAAATTTCAAATAATAAAAAATTTCAAAAGGCAAATTGTGTTTATAAATGGTTCATTATTTTTATACAACATATGGGTGAATTCAGAAAATTGGACTACTTTGTGACAGTAAAAAAAAAGTAGCCCCAATTCACCCTATTCATTTAAAAATAATATATATATTTACATAAAATTGGCAACATAAAATGATTTTAAAAATATTGCTCAAAATAGTGGAATTCTTTACATACTTCACATTACGTTTGTGTCTTTTATGCTCACCATTTATTTGATCAAAAATACAGCCAAAGTAATATTGTGAAATATTAAGACAATTTAAAATACTGGATTATGTTTATATTTCAGAAGTTATACTGTAAATATATTTTAATATATTTGAAAATATATGCCTGTGGAGGAAAAGCTGAATTTTCAGCTGCCATTACTCCAGTCTTCAGTGTCACATGATCCTTCAGAAATGATTCTATATGCTGATTTGCTGCTCAAGAAACATTTTATTATTATTATTATTATCATTATTATTAATAATGTTAAAAACCATTGTTCTGCTTAACATTTTTATAAAAAAACATGATATTTTTCTGCATTCTTTAATGAAAAGAAAGTTTAAAAGAACAGCATTTATTTGAAATGTCTAATTATTTGTAACATTATAAATGACTTTACTGTCATATTTGATAAATTGAATGCATCCTTACTAAATAAAAGTATTAATTTATTATAATAAACAAACAAATAAATAAATAAACCTACTGACTCCAAATGTTTGAACAGTCCTGAACAAAAATGTTTTTGTTTTTTTATCATTGGTTTAATATTTACATTTTTAAATTGCAAATTATGAAGATAAAACAAGCAGTACCACTCTTTTTGCTTGCATCTGACATGTCAAAACTAAACTTTTATTAAAACCCCAGAACGATAAGCTAAAATCACAATTGCCAAATCATGATGTGCGACTTTGATGAAGAACATCACGAGGCTTATCTGTCAGTAAAGCTTTGCAGGTGGTCTCAGTGCCCCACTGACTCTTGGCCAGACAGCAAAGAGCTGGGTAAAAAAACGGCAGTCTCAGATAAGAATGGACAGTCTTTCTGTCTTTACCTTTGAAGTCGCAGGTGGCTGTGAAACATGGCTGGACACTGACTAACATCAGCTCACACTCCTCAGCTCAACTCAGAGTTAACGCAAATTACACAGTTCCAGCCAAACCTACTAGAACATGATGTACATTCTTTGACAACATAATTACAAGTAGATTTAGCAACTGTCATCTATAAAGTGGTCGACTTTGCAGAAGTTATTGGTGATTTTATTGCCCATATAAAGAAGCAAAGAGCTAATGTTTGCAGTTTACAAAGCGGACAGTTAGCCTGATGTCATGTGAAATATGGTTCTCTAACAGAATAATCAATAAACACAAATGGATTCACTAAAGCATCATGAACATGGATGAGCTCAAAGCTAAGCGTCAGGTCTGTTTCACACCGCACATGCAAGCAGGTTTTAAGATGCGCATATTTTTATTTTGATGACATGTTAACAGTATTCATGCTGCTTGAGGAAATGTACAGAAGTCAACACAGAATATAAATGAATCCTTATATATGTATATGCCATTATTTTCATTACTTTTATTTCAGTATTTAAATATTTCATTGTTTGTCATTATCACTTTGTGTTAATGAGCTTCTTGTGCTTGTCTGTGGTGTGAGTCAAGTCAAGAATGTTTTCAATTCCATTACTAAACTTTCTAAAATATTGCACACTATGCCATGACAAGACCATTTGCATTGGCAAAATGAATCAATCCGGTTTTTGGCCATACTGTCTGATGTCTAGCCCCTTGATGGATGAAAAACTAATGAAAGAAGTGAGTTGAAATACAGTTGACATGTGTGAGCACTCTGAATGATTAAACCAGGCTGGAAGATCAGCACAGGTTAAAATGTAACGATTGGCATGAGTTTGTATTACAGGAGCATCTGCCTGCGTTTATCCTAATTATCTCAGAGACCTTCGTGATCTCTCTCAGAGCTCTAGGACTAATATTTTTAGCATCTTTAGTTTGGTTTCCTGAAAATATGAAATGGGCTACATTGCTTAAAATGTTGCCAGCTTAAAGGGATAGTCTTTAAATAAAAAATTTGCCGAACACGTTCTTACTTTCAGACCATCCAAGATGCAAATGAGTTTGTTTCTTCATCAGAACAGATTTAAAGAAATTTAGCATCACTTGCTCACCAATGGATCCTCTGTAGTGAATGGGTGCCGTCAGAATGAGAGTCCAAACAGCTGAGAAAAACACAATAATCTACAAGTAATCCATATGACTCCAGTCCATCAATAACGTCTGAAGGAAAAAGCTGGATGTTTGTAAACAAATCCATAGGATGTTTTAACTATTGCTTCCAGCATAAATACCTCTAGTGCTCTATTCATAACGTCACTTTCTGACGGCACCCATTCACTGCAGATGATTCAATGGAGAGCATGTGATGTACTGCTAAATTTCTCCAAATCTGTTCTGATGAAGAAACAAACTTCTCTATATCTTGGATGGCCTGAGGGTGAATTTGCAGCTAATTATTTAAGTTGACTATTTCTTAAATGGCATAAACTCGAACAAAACTCTGTTTTCATTAGTAAACAACCCATTTAATTAAAACCAATCTCAGGTTAATGTTGCGCCACGCTTTCACATGAATCATTCGACTGCACTTTGTCAATGCACCTGCATTAAGAGAGTAACTTAACCCCATTTATTTAAAGAAGTAATTACAGAATCCTATCTGCTGCTGAAAGGTGGCTTGAAGCTTTGGCCATGGCTATTTTAGTTAATGGTGTCCGTGAGAGATATATGTGACAGGTGTTTAAAAGGTCTGGCTTTTCTCTCAGATGGCGGAAGGCAGAGGGCATTAATATTTACCAGTCTCAGGGGGGGTCAAGGCAAAATGTATTCATCTCTCCTAAATAAAATAT
>NW_015548296.1:84709-130367 GCF_001515605.1 Sinocyclocheilus anshuiensis
TCTATGGTACACTCTTTCCAGGGTCCACAACAGATTTATCGTCACAGGCTTGTTATTTATTTCACCACTCGTTTTTTTGTGCCTCTTGCCATCTGAGTAAAAGAAAGAGGTCGTATCGGCTACGTTAAGCTGTGGAAGTCATTGTAGTCATCCGGATATGGGTAAAATCAATGGGGAGAGCTGTGGCTCACTCAAATGTAGTGTGGATGATGAGTTGGCCTGTTCAACAGAGGCCAGATTACTGGAGACAATGATGAACAGAGATCTGCATCATATGGGTTTTAATCTAGTGTTAACCTACCTTGAATATAAATGACACTGATTAGAATGTACACTTACATATTGAAAAATTATTCATACAAATGATAATAAATTACATATTTTATATTTAATAGTATTTTATAATTAACATGAAATATTAAAGTACTATTTTATATAATTATAAAACCAAATTAAAAAGGACACTTCTTTGAGTTTCTTTCATCTAATATAAAAAGTCAGGTAAAAAAATAAATTATACATATACCCTTTTATATATAAAAATGAGGTATGTGTGTATATACAATATTTCATATATTTTTGACAATTAAATTTGAAAAATGAATTCAATGGCATTTTAATTCATGTACTTTAGTTCAAGTCTAAATCTGCTCATTTGCTACGTATATAGATAGTAATATATAAGTAATATATAAATGTGTGTTTATAAATATATGCATCTGTGCGTTTGCTACATATATATAGCAAATGAATAGCAAACAAACAAGCATACACACACACACATATATATATATATATATATTGTTAAGCTGTTACATAATTTTATATATTTTCACCAAAATGAAAGTCAATTACATTTTAAATTATATACTTTAGTTCAAGTCTGAATCTGCCCATTTGCTACGTCAATTCAAAATTCATTCTCAATCCAATTCTGAATAGTTAACGCTTTAATTTTCCTTCTATAAAATCCTCAAAACCCAAATTTCTTCCTATATGAAGATATATGTGATACTTATGACTCAATGGAAATGTGTCAAGTTTACCAACCAAACCAGTAAGTGTTTAAAAAGTGAAACTATTTTTTAATCAGAGGCAAGGACAGATCAGAAGGTTGAGAAAATGACACAGCTTTACTATAAAGAAAGGCGTCTCGAGCAGATTAAGTTGCAGCATCTCGTCATACACGCATACATGTTGAACAATAATGACTGACCATTTCCTTGGCCAGATTTACAGAAAAAATAAACACTGTTAACCAGCATGATCAGCAATTTAAAAAGTTGCTCCGATGCACAAATGGCTAAAAATACAATAAGGATGATAATAATAATCAACATGTATGGCTTTGAAAAAAATCAAACGTGTCATGAGAATAGCTGTGGCGATTATTGTACTCTTTGTTTTATGGTAACTAAATTATGCATGTTACCAGTTAAGTACACAGATGATCCGACATTGGGAGAAAGACAGAATAAGCAATATACCAACAGATATATAGTTGTATATATTTTTGAACATCGCCAGTCCACAACAACTCATGGACAGGGGAACAATCTGTGAGGACGATAAAAGTGGCTGCAGAAGTTCAAGGCAAGGTTGGTCAAAATAGTTTTAAGCCGTCTCTGAATTGCCTTGATGTTAAACCGTGTGACTCACAAAGCTACAACAATGTCACGTGTGATCTAAAGAGTTGTCTGTGCATGTAAGTCACTACAAAAGCTGTGCAGAAAACAGAAGAGCGAAAGGCAAACGAGGACAGTATTGCTTTGAAGTACTGGAGAGAAAGCAGATCTGATGGATCCAATCAATTTCATTAACACGTATTTATTTACTGCGAAGTAAATAATACGACTGCGATGTGTATACGACAACGCATCCCTATCAGGGAGTTATGACCTGATATTCAGCCCTTTCAAAGAGCATGATCAGCTGGGCCATGTCACAGGTGAAAGGCATTATGGGAGCCTGTGGTGAAGTAATACATGAACAGACAAACCATTTTCTCTTGCATAACACAATTCAAATGTTTACAAAAAGGTATCATCCTCAGTGCAGAATGCTACAATGGTACAGCTCTACAGCATTTGCTATTTACATCATGGTGTCAGCCGGGTGAAATTGGGACGTGAGTGAAGAAATATGTCACGATTAAAATGACAGGACACAAAAACAAGTCTCATTCAAATTACCCAAGATCACTGGCTGAACCCGAATCCAAACCTGTGCGTGGAGTCTTGCATTTTGGGATGCACCAAAAGTATTTTTATTTTTACTTATTGTAACACAGTAAACCTGCTCAAAAAAAAGAAGAAGAAGAAAGAAAAAAAAGGATATTTACATCATGACCGAGGCCTTATTTGAAAAAAAAAAAAACACAATATTTCCATTTCATGTTAAGTAGAAATTACATTAAATAAATTCTAAAATATTAACACAATAGCAGTGATACGACATAAATACTAAAAAGAGCAGCACAATTAACAAGTAAGACATAATCCTTTTAACGGTGACATCACTTTTGACTATTTTACATCGCCACAAACATGGTACTTGATCTCTGAATTATGTTTTCATCTACATTACACAGAGAAGATTTCAACAGCACAGCTCAGACTCAATAAATTATTAATATATTAGTCCCTATTATTTTTATAAATAAAATCAAGATAAATATGTAGAGGGGTCCAAAAGTTTGAGATCACTAGTAAAAATTAATATATGTGGTTTGTCGCCCTTTTGCTTTAATGACAGCAGAAATAAAGCTGCATAAACTCAGCAAGTTTGGGTAAAACCAGGATGATTTTAAAGCATCCAAAGACAGATGTTCTTAGAATGTGGAAGAAAAATATCTGACCATCTGTAAGGAGTCACAACAGACTCAATGTTTCAAATAAATCGGTTCCTTATTTAATTAAATCCTAACGTTGGCATGAAACAGAAGCTGCGATCGTGTTTTCCCCCAATGCGTTCAGCTTCTCGAACAAAAGAAAAGTGATTTGTCTATTGAGAGCTGATTGCAAAATGGCACATGATTTAAAAATAATAATAATAATGTGCATGAATAAATCATTTATATATATATCCATAACATTGTCAACTTTGATATCTTTAAATATCTACATTTTTAGTTTTCAATTTTTCAAAATCATAAAATGTTGTTTATTTCCAGGTGCAAATTTAAAAATCCCAGATCCTCAGACTTTTGAACCATAGTAGTGCAGAAGATAAAGTAATGGTAGTACAGTAGTATGAGAGCGGCACTACAGTTACAGTGGCATGTCTTCAGGGCAGTGTCTCAGCTGCTCTCCCGACAAAGAGAATCAACACTGGATCAACCCCAAACAATATGTACACTTCTCTTTACCAACTCGGTATGTCTATGTTGAGTTATTCATGTCTAGAAATCCTCATATGACAACCCACTTATGTATTGATGCACCCCAAACTTTTTTAGACTCCTTGAAGAAACTTATTCTGACACCGAAATCTTCACCAAGCTGATTTAAAAAAAGAAATAAAGAAAAACAAACGTGATCATCATCGTCATTCTCTTTTGAGGACTATATAAATCAAGTCTTATAAAAAAAGGAATATATCATTGTGTATTTAACTCTTCATATTACCTCTCCATTGTCCTTTGCGCTAAAATACTACCATGCTTCAAAATGTTGTCTTTTTTTCTTCATTTACAAGTGATGCCATGTAACCTCGGCCGATAAATATTGGTTAACAAAGCAATGGCAAATGAAAGCATGATATCAGTCCTGTCGCATACTGTATACAGTCAGAACTGGATGTTTTTTTTTGTTGCGAAAGTCAACATACAAAAGAAAACATGAGATACTAACGTCCAATTTTAACCCAAAAGCACGATAATGATAATACACAGTGCATAGTTTTATAAAGCACATCAAACCGTGCCAGCACTGTCTAGAGGATTCATGTTTTTAGATGCATCTATTTGCGGTGGAGGAAAAAAAGGATCATTCACTGCGGAAATATCAATATGATAAACGTATTTGCCGACATTCTGCAGTTGAGTCGACCCACAGTTGATATGTCACAGGTCTGGTGCTTGTATCGCCGTTTCTTTGATGCTAGCTACAGTTAGGAGGAGGAGGAAGGGGCAGATTAAAGATTTACAAAAAAAAAAAAGAAGAGCATAAGCCACATGAAAAGCTCAAAAGTCCGCCCCATCGCCCTAAAGGCACACTAAAGTCTGTGTGGGGCATGGGGATACCTTAAAGAAAGGTTTCTGAACACCGTTTTTGGCTCACCTGCCTTTCCCCATCCCTTGTTTAGAAGGATCATGCACTCCAGTGCGTTGTATGTGAATACTTGTAATTCTCTCTGTATGTATATATATATGTATTTTTACGTGTGTAGTGGCACCCTCCGGCCCGCTGGGGGCGCCGTGCTCAGGTTAGGGTGCTATGCCAGAGAGTAGATGGCATTAACGGGTGACGTGGCTTCTGAGCTCTCGTTTCCTTCTGTCTCCTCTTTGTCCTTCTTAACTGTGTACTGGCCTATGAAAGAGCCGTCCTCGTTGAACTGGCCGTCTCCTCCTTCACCATAATCCACCAGACTGTCGTCGCTCTCTTTTACGTTCCCGTCTAGGGATGTTTGGCTGCCTTGCAATGGCTTGTTGTCTTCGTCACTGCTGTTGGGAGAAAGAGAAAAAGAGTTAGAACATGGTTCGACTGGATAGCATGGACCTGTTACAGTAGCACCCTTAATTTGGGGGATGTTGTGACTCCAAAAGCATGTTAGACAACCATTTAAAAGTAGGCATGTATTCTGATTACATAAACACAAGCAACTTACAAATTACTTCATAATAGAATAGATTTTAAATTCATTTTCAGCAGCCATTACTCCAGTCTTCAGTGTCACATGATCCTTCAGAAATCATTCTAATATGCTGATTTGCCACTTAAGAAATCATAATTTCTTATTATTATCAAGTTTGAACGTTTTTTTTTTTGTGGAAAACATTTTTTTAAGGGTATTTTGATTGCATAGAAAGTTTAAAACATTATATTTATTCTAACATTATGAATACTTAATAATACTTAGAAGTATTCCTTTTTATGTATTTATTTTACTGACACCAAACTTTTAAACAGTAGTGTATCAGAATATTAAAGAATATAGGAAAAGAAAAAGTAGAATATTAAAACACCAAAATCCTACTTCCCAGATATGTGGCATCTGAATTTAATGAGATTTTCCAAACAGTTGACAGTTTTGCTTTTTATTCCATGTAAAAACTATTACAAATGCTGAGAAAAACATTTCAAATCTCACTTTTGAGAAACGCCAAGGAGAAAAGAAAAGTCCCAAGGGGAAAGAACAACAAATGTATTACTAAAGACAAAGACAAACTCTTTGCTCTCTGTATTCTATAAATGATGTCATGGCTATAAATTATTCATTGCACTATATTATCACAGGTAGATCTTTCATCCCCTGTCCTGTCCATGCCCACACATGAGAGTCGTTTTAAAACGGACCTCTGCTGGGGGGTAAGAGTGTCATGCATGAGGAACTGGGACCTACAGTAGGCTACATCAACTGAGAAGCACCAAGAAAACAGAAAACCACAAAGCAACACCTATGAGATCCTAAAAATCGTTGACTTAGCACAGAGGTCCATTTTAAATTTCATGTAGTATCCATGGACCTTGTTGTAAATTGTATTAATGATGGGCTGTTAAATTGAAATGTTGTAAATAAACTACTTTGTCCCCTCACAAAACAAGGTTTACAACCAGGCTCCATGATATTATCCATTGCTACGGGTCATAAAAATGCTTTTACCAACTGCATATATCCTCTCTATAAACAAGGAGCAATTCTGCATCAAATGGATATTACCAGATGACACGGTTCTGTGCATGCACCATGACAACTGGAAAATCATGGCTGTTTAGTTATTTATCTTTAGATTCAATAAGGCACATTCAGGAAATGCTTTTTCCCCACCAAACACACTCTCTGCACCAGCAAGAGTTCAGGGAATAAAGAGAATGGGTTTTTGATTTAATCGATCAGTCCTCACACCCACAGTATCACATGCTTTTCACCTCAAACAGTGGAAAAACTGATTTTCAATGAGCGAAAGCAATCTGTATTTTGTATTGTACATCATTTTTGACAGGATATATGAAAACTGTGATGACGTGATGCAAAATTTAGCATGAATTGCGGCTTGTTGCATACACCTAATTGCAATTGTACCTGTGGGAACTATTTCACAAGACGCGAAATACGTACCGTCATGTATGTTTCGATACATATTCGATGTGAAATGTCCACTGAGTGGCACTAAAAGAGTGTTTGTTTTTTTCCCCCCGGAACAGATGAACGTACATATGGTACGTTTTATGTGACGTTGGTTTTGTACGTGTCACCGCAATTATGATTTGAAATGTCCATTGAGTGGCACTATAACTCTAATGCTCCGTGACGTTTTACAATATAGTGCCATCTGCACTACACCTAAACCTACCCTAATGGTATGAACAAAAGTGAATGTGACGTAAAAACGCAATCACAAGCATGCCGTTTTAGCTTGTTTTACTATCCCTCATCTTTCAGCTCTTTCATTGTGAGTCATGTTTTTCACGGGATTTGTACCCAAGGATTCCGCATCTTATGTCCAGCTGAGCTACCGAGCAAGATTATTAGGCCTATGTCCGGAAAGCGAAACATATGAAGCGGTAATCATAACTGTGTATGAAAACGATTACAAGTGCTTGCTGTTTTACCGCCTCTAGTGTTCATTTCTGTTGGAAACTGCAGTGATATGTATTTATTGGTACGTAACCTTATTTCATGTCTGGACGAAAAAATTCCCACAGGTACGTTTTCATCATGAGATCAGGTAGCCTAATTTTTCTAAAATATTTTAAAAGCAAATAAATGAATTAATGAACAAATAGGGCTGTCAACATGACATTAAGCCGAGTAGTCAAATCAATAGATCCTCTGCAGTGAATGGGTGCCGTCAGAATGCGAGTCAAAACAACTGAAAACCATTGCACTAATCCACAAGTAATTCATACGATTCCAGTTCTTCAACCAGCTTTCCACTTTACTAGATGTTAATTGACAGACACGTTCAGTGTGGATTATTGTGATGTTTTTCTAGCTGTTTGGACTATCATTCTGACGGCACCCATTCACTGCAGAGAATCCATTGGCATGCTGTAATGCTAAATTCCTACAAATCTGTTCTGATGAAGAAACAAACTCTTCTACATCTTGGATGATGTGTGGGTGAGTATATTTTCAGCAAATATTCATTTTTGGGTAAACCATTCCTTTAAATTGACAGCCCTATAAATAAAGTTATTAAATGTACAGATTTGGTAAATTGCTATATTCTAACAACATCAATTTTGAAGCATGAATTATGAGTCATGTTAGAATGACAGGGGAAAAAAATGTGTCATGGAAAAAAATTTTATGTATCCTATGCTTTCGGTCATTTATCAATACTAAAGGAGAAGGACATGTATGAATCGATTAAAATCAAAAATGCAAGGCAGAAAAAGCTTTAGTTCTTGATTAATAATCCAAAGGCAGGTGAAATTAATGCCGCTCTTTTCATACCTTTCCCTTTCAAGAGACCTTCATTGGACCAACAGGAATGGAAAACACCCAAGAATAAAAAATGATTAAGGGAGAAAGAGTGAGAAAAAATGAATAAAATGAAACATCTGTGTCATCAAAGAGGCACTTAAAAGAAAAATAAGAGGAAAAAGAAAATGATGCAGTGAACATCATAATTATAAACAGCCCTCAGCAAATAATCTGTCATTAGGTTTTTGCTTATTTTCTAGATGTGGCATTCTATTGAATACAGATCACTGACAAAACCCAAGGGCTCTGATTTCCAGCAGACTCTCCTCTCAGATTGTAGGAAATGCATTATAAATTCTGAAAGCCAAAGGGTATCATAGACTCAATGAAGTGAAAAACCATACATTTTCCTAGCAAACTCCTTGCATGCAAATATATGTTCAACTGAGTTTCCTCTAAACAAAGCAGAATCATTTTCACTTTTCATGCTGTCATTGAATCTACGTGTCCTTGGTTCCTTTTTGACAAATTAACCTTGACATTACAGTACCAGCTTTTAAAATATGAACCTTACAATGAAAAAATAATCATTATTATCATTTTATTTATAGGAGAGTCAAAATTATTTTAAGAGGGAATAAAATGCTTCAGTACTTGACATTTTATTTCAGGCCAAAGCTTTTAATACAAATTCCAATTCACTCTCAGAGATGAACGGCTTTTTATGAACCATGCGATAAGTGTTTTAAGTGGTGCTGTAAGTGTTTACAGCACCGTGTCCTAAACAGGCAAGTTTCAAGTGACAAGCAGTTTGCTCTTCTTAAAAAGCACATTCATGTTACATTATGTTTAAGGTGACCATATGTTTTCTTTGTTTCCCGAGCATGTATTAGATGGGATTTCTAAATTGCATAAAATGTCTGGGTTTTGTCTGTGTTTTCTTATTGATATCATACTTGTTGAAGGTAATGACTGACAAGTAGTTTGACCAATAGCGTGCAAGCATTGTACATAATCAACCAATGGTGGCCTGTGAGAAGGTGGGATCTACATAGAATGATCAAACCAAAGCAAATATGCATACATTTAAAGTGCCCCTATTATGGATTTTTGAAAATTACCTTTCATGTAGTGTGTAACACAGCTCTAAGTGAATGAAAACATCCTGCAAAGTTTTAAATCTGAAAGTGCACCGTGTATAAAGTTATTGTCTCTCAAAAGAAAGAGTCGACTCTTGAGTCATTGAAACGAGTCGTTTTTAAAACGAATCCCAAGCCATTTCATGTTGACGTCAACATGAAACATTAGCATATTGCCCGCCCACTTGTTGCGCACGCAGACCCGGGAAAACTTCAATAACCAGTTTACTTGGACCAGCTTCTTCCGCCTGCGAATCACAACCTGTAAATGTCATAAAAATTGTTGCTTTCATGTTCTCTGTAGCATGCAAAATACATATGCCTGCAAATAAATATGGTTTATGTGTGTTGTGTTTGCTCCGCGCAGCTTGTAACATTAGGTTTCTGACTCTGGCTAACAGCAACATCTGTTCGCTCGCAATTGTCTAAAAATGTGTCGATGAATAGTGATTTTTTTACTGCCAAAGGACAAGGCTGTGAAGAATCAATGGTTAAAGTTCATTTTTCCAGCAATACCACAGCAGTATAGCCCCAACCTTGCGTCCCCGTCATTTTACTGATGACTGCTACAGCAACCTAAATGTGTACAACGTGGGATTTGCATGCCAGTTGTTGCTGAAGGAAGGATCAATAACCAGTTTACTTGGACCAGCTTCTTCCGCCTGCGAATCACAACCTGTAAATGTCATAAAAATTGTTGCTTTCATGTTCTCTGTAGCATGCAAAATACATATGCCTGCAAATAAATATGGTTTATGTGTGTTGTGTTTGCTCCGCGCAGCTTGTAACATTAGGTTTCTGACTCTGGCTAACAGCAACATCTGTTCGCTCGCAATTGTCTAAAAATGTGTCGATGAATAGTGAATGTTTGTCGTTGTTATTACTTGGAGTTATGATAAAGAATAGAGCAATACGTTGGTGTACAAACTGCAGTGCTTTATCAATACGTTTCTGCATTGGGCTAACGCATATACCATGGCTGTTTTGTTCTTTGACCTTGCATGCATGTCAACCTGCTGTTGGGGACTCCCAAAACCAAAATATGAACCTTTCATAACCCATAATAGGGGCACTTTAATGTATGAGAACTGTAGAGAGCACGTCAAGAGGAAAACGAAGCCTAAACCTAGACATGTTAGGCAATTTAGAGATCCCAGCCAGGACATAGTTGGGAAAAAAGAGGACGTATGGTCATGTTTTATGTAAAACCCTGAAAACATCCTGTCTCTATCCACACCTGAGCTGCTTGTAGCTGGCTTTTCACCCTGGCTGCTTTATTGCATCGTGTTTGGTTAGGACACGGTGTGTTTACTTTCATAAAATTGCTGGATTACATCCACAATAAAGGGACCAAGGAGTTTAACACCTTTTTTATAGAGCTCAAACATTGATTAGACAGCAGCTTTAGTTCCCGTTCTGTCATCCACATGTAGGCTAACCAATGACATGCTCAGGCTGAGATGATGTGCTGAAACCAAATACCTGTTCTCGTTCCTTAACAACCCAGCCACCAATTTGAAAGAGGAGGGGGAAGAAAAGGGATCATGAAGATGGAGTTGACCACATCATTCACATGTTAGATGGAGAGAGACGTTAGAAAGTAGAAAGGGAGGGCTCAGCTTAACTTACATCTTAGCATTACTAAGCTAATCAGTTACTGAAGATCTGTGGTCTTGATCTCCTTAAAGTTAATTAGCTTTGACAAAAGGCGAACCATTTAATATTACATAACTGTTAATAAGTGGTTTTATTAAAAATGATTTAGTCCAAATGGTTAGAGCATGTTTTTCAATTAGTTGTTAAGAGGATTACACCAAATCAAACTACAAATCCATGTTACATTTCTACTGAAATGTCAAATGTAGCTTAGGTGCAGTGTTGGAGAAGCTATTACTGTATCTGAAAATGCTCCCTGTAGTAGCCTATATAGTGCACATTTGTAATTGTAAGTGAACAACTTCAGTCGTTTATACAGCAGTGGCCAAAATTGTTAGAACACTTGGCATATTTAAGAGGTTTCAGTTGTTTTTGTTGAATTGGCCATTACAATACCCATAAAACAAACTATTGCCAGAACTACCTGCAATGGAAGGAATCTGCTGGAACATTGAAAATGATGGACTGGCCCCCTCAAAGTCCGGACCTCAACCCCATCGAGCAAATTTGGGGTGAGTTGGAAAATAAACTGGACAGATCTATTGGACATTCAAAGGAAAGTTTTTGGCTTGTTGCAGAAGGCATGGGAAAACATTAGTGTTGAAGTTCTCAGGTAATATACTGACACTATGCAGAGAGATGTGCTGCTGCAATTTCTGCAAAAGGTGGACATACCAAATATTAAAGTCAAAAGTGGATAAAAACAGTACGACACTTCTATTTTGGCCACCACTGTACCTACAATGCACTCTTTGAGCTCACATACACTGGCTAGAACACTATTTCCCAAAATCCACCGTGAATTCACTCACTTAATTTTGTCACTCCTTGCTAATATAGTGCACTTAACTGCCATTCTCTATATAGGAGTTAGTGAATGAGTGAATGAGTGATCGAGTGAGCGATTTCAGACACAGCTTGTGTTTAGCTTGCTATACTAATCAAGCTACCTTTCTGAAAAGTTAACAAATGTTAAAATTTACTAGCTAACAATATTAAACTATTTACATTTGTCATCCAACTGAAAATGCTAAGTTTGAAGTGTTGCTATAGTTTATTCTCAACATTGCATAAGTAACATGACAATTATTAGCTTATCGAGCTAGAGATATTGGTTCAGATGTATAACGTCTGCCTAAAGCCCTCACTGACACTTCCCTTTACTCTTTGTACCCAAGTTGTAATTTCCACACCATCTTGAAAGATGTGGGCTTACACAACAAAACCTTGAAAATAAATTAAGGATGACAGGTAGAAAAAAGTTTGTTTGTTAAGGTTCACACTGCCCTAACAAATGCCAACATGGTAACACACTGATCCGAACAAAAGCCATCAAGTGCCAGTGCTAGTTAACTAAAGCTAAAATGATTCTAAATAGTTTTCTTTGATTGCAAAACAGCCGAAATACAATAAATATAAATGTTAGAATAAAAACTTTGAAAATTATAAATGTTGCAATGGTGTTGATGCCGATAGCCTAGTGGTCAAGTGCACCGACATATAATGTTGTTGCGTTATGGGCGTCCCGAGTTCGAATAACGACATTTCCCGAACCAGCCCTCTCTTTTTCTCCCACTTCACTTCCTGTCCGCTCTCCACTGTCGTATCATAATAAAAGGCAAAACACCAAAAATAAATCTCTAAAACAGAAATGTTGCAATGGTAATAAGATTACTGAAATAAGATTAAGTACAATATGATTAAACTTGAAAAAAAAAGCATATAAAATAACTGCTAAATTCAAATGAAAGCTTAAAGTATAAAAATGTAAGTTCATATTATTATTAAAAAATATTAATAAACACTATAATAGTGTATTAATAATACTAAAGAAAGATTGTCAAGTGCTGGAAGTTGGAGTTTGTTGGGCCAGTGTGAACTCCTCTTCAGAGTTGCACACTGATTTTTTCACACTGACTTCAGGGTGTGAAGTTATGAGATCTGTCTGGTTTAGAGAGCAGAGGTAGAACTGCTCAGGGAGGACTCATTTAAAGAAGCTGATGTTGGTGAAGATGGTGATAAGATGCCCACTGGAGAGTTTTTAACTCCATGGCAACCACAGTTTCCTGAGAAATTGGTGCATTGTTTTCCAGCTGAACTGAGATCTATTAACCGCAGCAGGCTTATTTTGTGTTTAGGTAATATGAAAGCCTCATCAACAAATGTTTTTGGGGGTGTTTATGTAAGTTGTTAATTACAATTTGTTTGGTTTACATGGTTAGTTGTTATTTTCGATTAAAATGAAAAAGGCATATTCCCCTCTGCAGGGTGAGAGCTAAGTTCAGGACCTGTAACAGGTAAAACAAAGTTATTCATCAACAGGTTCAATATCATAAGTAGCAGAAAGCGCATATAAACAGTTCTAAAGTAAGATTATTGAAAGCCCTTTCCCTTCATATGAACCCAAATAGCTGTTTATGGAAAAAAACTGCTTACTTTTATGGTAGAAGTGATCAAAAGTGCAAACTTACTGATAGTCAAATGAACCATCTTGGTCTTTATGGTCAACAGGATCTAAGGGGAGGTCTTTCTTGTCTCTCACTGGTAAAAAAAAATGCATTTATGTATTGCAATACATAAATCAATTGATAAAAAAGGGTAATTTACATATCATAAATAAATAACCCTGGGTTAATGTGGCTGTGTATTTGCTGCATTTTACCTGCATATTTTCCTCCACGACTCCTCTTGATGAAACAAACAATGAGCAGGATGAGAACCAATAGAGCGACGGCACACATCAGCCCAATGAACCAGCCCTGAGTAGCAATGTCTTCCTGCTCCTTGTAGGCTGTTAACAAACAAACACACACACAGAAAGGAGGGACGAGAAAAAGAGAGGTACAGAATAAAATGTTTAAGTTTTGTAATGATATACTCGTAAGCAAGAATGGCAGAAATCAACTCCCACAGATCATTTTAGACATTAAGAAGCTTGTTCTCCTCCTGCATAATTTATCGAGCCTGGAGAACAGCTGAACATACTAACACCAAATGGAGAACCTAATAAATCTCTCAGATTTTCAGCAACATGGTAGTAGGAGTAATTTGACAGCCATCCTTTATCAAAAACACATTAGTGGTGAGAACTGCGGATCTGGATTTGAATTACCCATCCTGATAATAACATCAGAGCACAGGACGCTCTCTCCATGAAGAGTTATCTGATCAAAATGGAACCTGAGTAAAGCTTGGTTTAACCGCATCATCAAATACTCCCCTTTTTAAAAAAAAAAAACAAAACAAAAATAAAACAACAACACTCTTTTTAATAGATGCATCTTGCGAAACATTTTTGTCTCTCCTAATATTATAAAGTGATTCTAGCGAATAGATGTTTTTTTTCCAGTTCTCTATTGAAAGTTATTTGACGCTCTCTCCATGAAGAGTTATCTGATGAAAATGGAACCTGAGTAAAGCTTGGTTTAACCGCATCATCAAATACTCCCCTTTTTAAAAAAAAACAAAAAAACAAAAACAAAACAACAACACTCTTTTTAATAGATGCATCTTGCGAAACATTTTTGTCTCTCCTAATATTATAAAGTGATTCTAGCGAATAGATGTTTTTTTTCCAGTTCTCTATTGAAAGTTATTTGGATATACACTACAGTACAAAGGTTTGGGCTCGGTAGCTTTTAAATAATTATTTAAATTTTTTTTAAATATGTTTTCATATGTTGTAAAATGCAATTTACTCCTGTGATAGCAACAGTAAATTTTCAGAAGCCATTACTACAGTCTTCAGTGTCTCATGATCTTCCAGAAATCAGGATCATATGCTGATTTGGTGCTCAAGAAATTCTATAATTATCATCAGTTAACTGTAAACAGTTGTGCTGCTTAATATTTTTGTGGAAACCATGATACATATTTTTCATGATTCTTTGATAAATAGAAAATTATTTAAAATGGAAGTCTTTTAAAAATTATAAATGTAAATTTAATTTAATGTAAGTTATAAATATATATTTAAATGTCTTTACTGCCACAAATGAACAATTTATTGTATCCTTGATAAATACAACTATTCATTTCTTGGTAACAGTTTATTTTAAGGGCCAATTCTCACTATTAACTATAGCTGCTTATTAGCATGCATATTACTAGCATACTGGCTGTTTATTAGTATTCATAAAGCACATATAATGTTTTATTCTGCATGGCCATATTTTAGATCCCTAAATCATATCCCATACCTAAACTTAACATCTACCTTACTAACTATTAATAAGCAGCAAATTAGGGGTTTATTGAGGGAAAACTCTTAATTAATAATGAATATGTGTTCCCTATTCTAAAGTGTTACCAATTTCTTTAAACTTTTTTTTACTGAACCCAAACTTGTGAACATTGCTTCTTATGTGCTTGTCGAACACTTAATTTCAAAACCACAGGCATTAGAGTCTACTCTGATATAATATAATATAATATAATATAATATAATATAATATAATATAAGGCCTACTAATAGTGGCATTTTTATGTGGAAAATCACAGAGGGATCTATCAGTGAGAGGCACAAACAATAAAGCTGATGGTTTGGATTACATTATGAGCTCAATCTTCTATACCCGAAAAACAGAGCAAACATCCCACCTAAAATGGCATTTACACGGCTCAGGGATCCTTATCACCACGGGGATCAATATCTTATTGAATGTGCTCTTACACAAAACGCTGTGAGATTTCATCTGGCTCGCACCACCTGAGGCACATATGCATCCTGCTGGAAAAAGAAGTTTGCTAATGCATCTGAAGCATTGACAAATTGACAAAATACTTTTTGTTCCCTGGGAAAGGAACCCATGCCCTTGGCATTGCTAGCACCATGTTTTACCAGTTACAGTGCCAGTGACAGTAACCCATCAGTAAATATGACAAAATACAGTTTTCTATATTTCAGAAGGTCGAGGTCACATGTTGAACCCTTTCTTTCTCCCTTGTGTCTTGGCCACCCCTCACCTCTGCCTGTCTCGAACGTGACATAGTCGCTGCTGATGGAGTTGTGCTCATGGGAATACACCCGCAACCGATACTTGGCCCCGGCCACCAGCCCAGCCAGCTTAATGGGAGGCTGGTGGTTTACTTGTATGCTTTTCATCGACCCATTACCTTCAGGAGGAGACACAAGAGAGGTGCCCATCAAACTGAGCCCAAACTAAACTGACCAAAACGAAGATAGCAGGTCATGTTTGTTAATTGAGGAAACGTGCTGCATCCTTATCCACTCTATTTTCAAGATTCTTCTCTGTTCGGTGGGATATTTCTTAAGTGAGATTGTATATAAAAAGCAGGCTGGTAGCGAAAATACTGGAATGCCTTCACTCAGCACACATCAAAGTCTGGCATTGGTGTATTAGGGGCATCATTTGCTTCAGTGACGCCTCTTAAAAGCTTTGATGTGAAGTTGCCGCTTAATATCTCACACTGGATTTGCTATAATGAACTCCGGTCTAGAGTGGAGGGAGGTGCACCTTGTCTCAATTACCCATAGACCGCATCTCATCTCTGAGGAAGCCAAGAAGTGGAGAGAAAAATCCCAATGGCTTTGTCAAAAGGTGGGCATGATGACTCAGTGAGGTTCCATGATGTTCATAAGAAACCTAAATGAAATCATCATGCACTGTGTAACTCATGGGTTGGCATGAGTTTGATGCCAGAAGAGCCTTTGAATCAAGCAGCCATTGGATAATATAATATGCATATCAAAATTCAATTACAGCACCTTAAAGTGCTACAAGATCTACAAGCTGAAGCTACGAGCTGGAAAGTAATAAAAAATAATAATTCATTACATTTATATAGCGCTTTTCTAGGCACTCAAAGCGCTTTACATTGTCAGGGGTTATCTCCTCATCCACCACCAGTGTGCAGCATCCACCTGGATGATGCGACGGCAGCCATAGTGCGCCAGAACGCCCACCACACACCAGCTTATTGGTGGAGAGGAGATAGTGTGATGAAGCCAATTAGCAGATATGGGGATTGTTAGGAGGCCATGATGATCAGAGGCCAATGGGCAAATTTGGCCAGGATGCCGAGGTCACTTTTCACTCTTTTCGAAAGACATCCTGGGATTTTTAATGACCACAGAGAGTCAGGACCTCGGTTTAACGTCTCATCCGAAGGACGGTGCTTGTTGACAGTATAGTGTCCCCGTCACTATACTGGGGCGTTAGGACCCACACAGACCACAGGGTGAGCACCCCCTGCTGGCCTCACTAACACAAAAGTAAGTACTTATCCCTTTTAGACAATTCCCATTAATGCTTTCAAAAAAACATGTTCTGAGTATTACACTTCTGGAATAATTTACTCACCCTCCTGTTGTTCCAAACCTGCATATATGTCAGCAATGGGGACCATCAATTATTTGATTACCAGCATTCTTCAAAATGTCTTCTTTTTTGTTCAACATAAGAAAGAAACTCATACAGGTTCGGAACGACATAAGGGTGAGTAAATGGTGACAAAATTTTCATTTCTGGGTGAACTACTGCTTTAATTCCTTACTAAAGTCAAGTTATTCCTTACCTCTGCATCAGAAGCAATGTGCATTTTAATGTTTAATCCCATATTACATGCACAAAATGGGCTGATAGCTTTTTAAACGTCACAATGTCCTGCTTTAAGATCAACAAAACATCTCATATGGGCTGTGGAGCTTCTACATATAGTAAGACATTGTCACACAGCATGCCTCACACAGAATGCATGCAGCTGCCACAATCTTGACAGGACATGGTGACAGGATGAGGAAGAGGGAAAAGGGAAAGGGAGTGTTACATAATGAAATAGTGAGTCTACATGGGAAGTACTTTTGGAGAATGTGTGCGTATTGGTCCTGATGTAATTTGATCCTATAATAATGCAGTACTCCTTAGTGAAAAACAAATGAGTCCACATTGATGCACCTCTTGGATGAAACCCAGACCCCTACAGCTACAGTACATTTTCACCGGCTTGGTGGGATATTGCATCAGGATGTACTGTACAACATGTTTCAAGGTTAAATATGTTACTCTGACTCTCCCCTTTGGTGAGTCCTTTGGTAAGAAACATTCACCTCATCATTATCTTTCTCTGAAACGTTTCCACCAAAGGAAAAAACAAAACAAAAAACAAAGCCCAAGGGGCATCAATCAGATGTGGCAGGCTTGCTGGCATAATCTAATCACGGAATGGGACAATGGTAGCCAATATAAACAATAAGCCAAGCAGCTGTGGGCAGCCAGACAATGAGCGCTGCTGGGAAGCCAATGGCTGAGGTAAGGGTGGAGTTAGCAATCACATCTGATGAGCCAGACAGATAGCTCAAGGGCGAAGGAGCAAGCGAGAGAGAGCAAGAAAGCAAGTGAGAGAGAGAGACTTTGGTAGAGAAATATACACTGGTCAAAGTTACGTATTGCATGTATCTTTTTCATGCTGTGACCGTCTTAAACATGCACAGGCACAACAGAACACTGACGGAGGATGAAGAATAGTTTTTGATTTACATTCAGCTGTGTAATCAAAAAGAATTAAGGGCACTGGAAAAATAAATAAATAAATAAAATCAGTATTTTATCTTGGTTTACAGTAAAAAAACAAAACAAAAAAAACCTAACAAGATAAATTCTCCAAGAAATCAATATTATTATATTATATTATATGAGCTTAATAATATAATGTGCTGTTTTGTTTTAAGCATAAATCTAACAATATATAGTAAGTTTCAAGCTTAAAACAAGAATGTTTTTTAAAAAATTAAAAAAAATTTTTATATTTAATTAATCTCTAACATAATATTTAAAATATATATAATATATTGTATATGCATTATATATATATTTAAAAAGCTAAACAAATTATATATAATTTTTGCAGCAAGTTTTCTGAGAACAACTCTTATATATAAATGTACACCTAAAAATATTTATATCTTTTTACTAGTTAAAAATATAGACAAAACTGTTGCAGTACTTTATATAATAAGAGTGGACTGCTGGGTGCCTCAAAGTCACTGCTTTACGGACCAAAATTCTCTGTGGCCCAATTAGAGCAGGTCATCTCTTTTTTTTCAGTCTCAAGGCGTCTCTCCCCCTCATAGATTTAGTCAAATCTCTCCCTGTTCTTAGCCACCAGTGAGAACTAGAGCTTTCTAAAGGGGACATGCATGACTGCTGATGACACAAAGCACAACGCAGTATTGCAGCTAGATATGATATTATTGAGTAACATGCTGGAGCAATGCCTCAGTTTGGTGTTAAAACTCAAGTTAACAAGCTAAACAAATACTTTGGACAAAAACATTACAGAGAATCACAACAGGGAGATATCATAAATGCTGGACAATTCAAACAACATTTACAATACCCCCCTTTCAAATAAACATGAGCTCCCTGTAATATTTATGGTGATGTTCTGTAAATTTGCCATATAAATGAGGCCCAATTAAACATTACGAGAGGAAGATTTGGGTCTCCAGCAGGCCCAGTAAAATCTAGCATTCCCTTTATAAGCTCTCAATAGGTGCATCTGGCTCTTACTGTCCAGTGTGAACTCTAGCACAAACTCGCTGCTGTCAACGGAGAAGTTGTGCTTCCAGCTGACGTTAGCATAGTCATTGTTAGCATCCACGGTCAGATTCCAGATCTTTACATTCAGGGCTATGCAGAACAGGTGGGAGAGGAGTACACTTAAATATTTTCTGATACAAACACTGGCACATATGCTTAAACTTAAAGACCCCATGAAACCTAAATTTGACTTTTGTTTCTTTTAGATAATATAGATTTCTTAGCTTTGAGGTCATCTATATGCTAGTTGACAAATTAATATATGATCCTCTGGGGAAAATGGACCAAAAATATATCATCCTGAGCTTCGGGGCACATTTAAAAATTTGTAGAATAAAATGCTCTCTAGAATGAAAATATTCCCTTAATAGTCACATTAACGAAACTTCCTGTCCATTATCATTAATGTAGTGATGCATAAAGCACCACTTCAGTATAGCTCAATATACCTCAAGCAAAATCGAAGAATGAACTGGTGTGATGTCTATTCAAACTAAATCTGGTCAAAATTAAGTTTGTTTGGAATTTGTTTCGGTAGTTCAAAACAACTCAAAAAGTTCACCAAAGTGAACTTTCTGGAAAAGTTCGCACCAACTGGTAAATACTTTTATAAATACTGTTACATTATTGAGATTATTGCACGCAGCATATATTTGAATATTCATCTAAACACCACTTTCAACAGCATGGGTAGTGTCGATGTATGAAAACAGAATATTGTTGCGTTTTAGAAAGAGTATATTGGGGCCTTTTTACCATCTGCTAGCAATAGTAAGTGGTACATTATAGTTTCATAGTTCATAGCAGGTTTTAGTTTTGGCTTATTAGCTATTAAACACATAGCTATGTCCCACCTGTAAATACTGTCACTTTAAATACGTCAACACAAGAAAGAAAACTTTCATGGCGTCTTTAAAACTAGAAAATGTTAGCAATCTTACTGATTTCGTTTCTAACTTGTTCTTCTAAATATCTCATAGTTTACAGAGCATGCATTTAATTTTCTAATGCAACAATGCAACTATTTGTAAAGCAAATGTCAATACTAATTCTGTATAATCTGAGTGTTGTGTGTCCGTGAGAGAACAGGGAGAACATCAATCATGCCCTGTCCTAAATGGTCCACTAACCGAGTCAGTCATACATAATAAATGTCATCTAAACAAGAGGACACACTGATTTGATTGAATCAATCTATACTGTGGGCGTTTCCAATGCACACAGTCATTATCAGATACCCAGCATTTTCCAATCCACTGTTTTAGGAGACATGGGCCGAACAGGAAGAACCGTGGTGGAAGCTGTTGTAGTAGTGGTGGTAATAGTTGTAGTAGTTGTGGTAGTTGTAGTAGTAGTGGTAGTAGTAGGTTTGGGCGGAGCAGCAGTTGTAGGGGCTGGTGTGGCTGGTTCTGGGGTAAGTATTGTTGGGATTGGGTCAGTGGAGAGGGGAGGGGGAGGAGGAGGAGTTTCGAACATCAAGGCATCCGTAAAGTTAACGGCTGAGAGGAAGAGCACAGAGAAGTTTAGGTGGAGGTTCCAGGGTTAAGCACAAGAGAGACAAAGAGAAGCGAGAAAACACAGAAAAAGAATGAGTTAATTAAATAGAATTCCCACAGTTCTCTTTTTCCAAAACGTATTCAGTGAAAGAGAGTGGCTATGTTTCAAATGGAATACTGGCATACTGCATGTTATCTACTGTATTCTACCTGCTATTTATACTATTATTTTCTGTAACCTACACACTGTGAATTAACTATATGAAAATACATGTACACACACACACTACCAGTCAAAGGTTCAAAGGGTAAATTTGTTTTGTTAAGCAATTAATATTTATATTAAGCATGGATGCATAAAAATCATTAAAATTACAGTAACATTTATAATGTTAAGATTTATAATAAGCATTTAATAAGATTAATAACAAGATTTCTGCAATAATCTTGTGACACTGAAGACTGGAGTAAAATATATTAAATAGAAAACAGATATTTGAAATTTTACTGTACAGTATTTTGCTAAAATAAATGTAGCCTTTGCAAGCATAAGAGACTTTTCAAAAACATTTTAAAAATCGTACCATCCCAAAACCTTTCACTGATAGTAGTATGTGCATGCATAAGAATTCAATTTCCTGGATCTAGTATGACCAGAGATTATGTCATGCCTTGAACAATATTTGCATCTTTAAGATGCCAATATTTTGTAATGCTTGCATTGTTTGTTTAGCTGGTATTACTTTCTCAAATATCTTTTGAAATATATATGAAACATTCATGCTCACAACTTTGTGATATTTGTGAGCATGAATGTCAGCACGTCATGCCATTGAGGAATACTGAAGAGGTTGCATAGAGGGTATCTAGAAATTTATTGTTGTGCACCACCAAGGGGGAAAACAGGGTCACTACAAACCACTGTGCTAAAAGCTCTGCAAAATGCTACAATATTCTCAGATCTTACTGGCATTTTGAAACAACCGAAAATAGAAAATCATATCTAATGGGTTTTAACAAACAAACTTTGCAGAGCTGTCAATACAAAAAGAGAAAATGTGTGGAAATCCATTAGAACACACAGTGGATAGAATCATTATCCAAGATAGAGATTCATAATGAAATATATAATTGTACATCTTTGCTTACTTTTACCTTGGAAACAACGCTGCTTTGAGTACCATTAATTGAGTCCATAACAAAAACTATATAAGCAGTTTCCAAACTCAACTAAAAAGTGAGAGCAATCCATAAATATGCTGGCAAAGGTTAAGTCAGACAGAGAGTGTCAGAGAGCCCCGGAGCGCTTGGTGACATCAAGTTTTGCCAGACCAAGACATGCTAATGGACGTGAGACTTTTGCACAGGGATGTGGTTTAAGATCAACACAGCCAATCAGCCGTAGCTTAGTGCACTCTTACCTGTATGTCTCCATCTGGCACAAAATGTAAAAAAAAGCCTTCGACATAAGAGAAATGAAGGTGGCACAAGCAGAAGCAGAGGCGTGCATTGCCAAAGCAACAGTTTGTGAATAATGGCGAGCTGATTCCCTCTTAAATAATTAAGCAGCACAACACTTACTATCTGCAGCTTTGCTTTATCTAATACTAACTTTCATGCTTGGCATTTGGCCTGCACATGCACAAGCTACACATAAACTTTGAAGGAGTTACTGGAGACACACTAGAAAACCGCTCATAATTACTTTACTAATACACTAACTTACTATTATGCCATTTTTGTCATGGATGGATTCACAGCCAAACATCATCACTCCATTACTACTGTTCCATAAGCAGCTCATCCATACATTAGCATGAAAAATTGAATTTCCTTTCAACACAGGCATTTTTTTGTTGTAAGCTTTGCACTGCATAATTTGCATGATTTTACATTTTGAGGTATTAATCATAATTTTGCATCATTTGCATCCACTTTGAAAGAAGTGACGGAAAAGTAGTAATTTACACATTTACACACAGACTGCTCCTCTCTGACTATTTGCAACTTCTAAATCTAAAACAGGTAATGTACAATACAATTTCAAAGGGCTTATGATAAAACTGCTATCCTCCAATATAAAATTATATTTATTCAGTATTCATGACAATTTGCCCTTTATTTCCACCAGAGAAAAAGAAGATTGCGATTTTAGTGCCATTAACACAATTTTCATCCAAAGCATTTAATTACTGTACAGTTTAACCATTAGTATCAACAACATAAATTGGCTTGCCATAGTGATTCGCTTCCATAACAGTATTCTCTTCACAAATGTCCATACAATATTTGTGTTTTTTTCTTCTATCATCTGAACATTAACTTCCCTTCCCCTAAAACAAGCAACTGTATCAAGCATTACCACTAGAGGTCTCCGTTTTCCAAACTCTAACAACAAAGTGGTTCAGTCTGGCTCCTGGCTAGATTTGAAACTAAAACGATGATAGGAGCATGCTAGGATATGCCAAGCAAGGCATGTGATAGGAAGTGATGTCAGGGCTAAAGTAGCAAGGTGCCATCAGGGATTAGGTATCAGTCAATAAATCACAAATGACATCAGAGCCACATATGACTTTATCTTATTTGTGTGCCGATTCAGGCACAATAGCATCTTACCAGCATCTTAAAGAGGTAAAACTCTAATCAGCTACACCGAGAGCAGATTCAGTGACTTCACAAAAGTGCAAGAGCCCATCCCTGAAAGCACACAGTGACATGGATGATAGCAGACCGACAAAGAGATGGATAGGGACAGGCATTTATTGACAGTGCAGCTGAGCAGTGTTTTTCATCAGGGAAAATATAAGAGTTAAAGGTGAAGTGTGCAATTTCTAAAGGGAACCAAACAAATTACCATGACTTTTGGTCAACTTATCTACTTCACCTTTAATTAAACACACAACAAAAACCGTTTAAATGCATACAGTATGTGGGTTTTTTTTTGTGTTTGGCTACAGTGTTGTAAAATGATTTTTTTAAAATTGTAAACAAAACAAATATTATTTGAGTACATTATACAAGAAGTACCGTTTCAGTCAGTGTACTTCAAAATTGTATGTTTCATTTAAAGTGTTTCTTGCCGATTCTGTGCAATTATTTGTGAAATTTACTTTAGAATTTTCTAAGTCAAAATTGTTTCTACACCAATTTTTATTTTTTTTTTCAGTGTAGGAATCTTGAGTGTGACTTTGACTTTAAGTACTCAGCTGCAGTTACGTATTTAAAAAGCAGACAGACAGAATTTGAGAGAAAGACAGACAGAGGCTGAAGCAGAGACAGAGCAAGGCAGGAGTTAGACAGGCAGGCAGTCTGGCAGGCAGTCCATTCCCCCATTACCTACAACTGTAGAGTCAGTATCTGGGGTGCCTTCAGTCAACACCACAGGAAAGACAGGAGGAGAAGAGGGGAGACAGGTGAGAGCAAGTAAAAGAAGACAAAGAAGAAATCAAGCAGTTACGAGAGAAACAGACACCACAAAGCATCGAGAAACAACAGTGTGAAGGAGACAGAAAAGTATTATTAGAAAGAAAGAGAACGACAGGGTGGCGCACAGACAGGAACATCCAATGATTCTGCTCTCAGATTCACTAACAGCTTACAGAACACAGAGTGAGACGACTCGCTTGCTGACCTTCATTAGTGAAATGTGGTGACTCCAGGGCGTACACTTCTCCTGCTCCGACCTGTGTGCGAGCTGCAAGGTAGAACTTGAACCGGGTGAAGCGGTTAGGCAGATTCATGATGTACTCTGTCACGTTGGCTGGAAAACTCTGGACCTTCCTCTCTCCCGCCTGTGTCCCGTTCACTGGAATCGCACAAGCAGAACAGAATGAATAAGTGTGCTAGATTTTTACACTTCATGAAGAACATTTCAGCATTGCTTGCATTGTGCAAAATTCAAGTGCTTATGGTGCATTCAAGTCATGTTGGAAAGATTGCATTTGTAGGTTGATTGCACATGAACGCCACCACAAAGTCATAATTATGAGTGGGAAACTTGATTTTTGTTGCTTTCAAGTGCATCTGGTAAACTCGTAACTCCAAGTCGGGCATATGTTATTACAAAGTGTCTAGCATTTAAAATGGAAACATAACACTTTCTATCACTATTTATACATTGCATTTTTATATAAAATAAAACAATAAAGTTGAGTGATTAACTTTGCAGCATTCACTGCAGACTTGCTTCCCTCGCGACAGTATATAGAGATACATACATAGATACATAACATAATATAATCTATATTATAGATCCATGCTTCTGCCATGTTTCAAATAAGCATAAACAACATGTGCATGATCTAGAATTATGAGTTTTCCACTCGTAAATACAACTTTTCTCAGTCATTTATGTGCTTGGAAAATGTAATTACGATATTTGTGGAAAAGTTGTGGCCGTTTCAGTCAGAAAACTTGGATGCAGCGTCTGTATTGATGGTAAATATGTCAAAATTTATGAAATTATAATTTTTTTCATTTACAATAAAACTAGCTAAGTTGCAGGTATAACAAAATGATAGCATTGTATCTTTATAAACTGAATAAAAACAAAGCAAAAACACCTGATGCACATTCCTTATTCATTTTGAAAAAGCAGAGTTAAAAATCTTGCTGTATTTTTTTGTAGGAAAGGTATACTTGCATCTTGCTCTGACCAAAATTATTTAAATGAACCTGACATTGTAATTATGACTTCCCAACTTGTAAATACGAACTTCACATGAGGACTTGAAGTTTCTGTATGTTTACACACTCATTTTGGAGGTTTCTCTTTGTGAACGGTAGGCTCACCTGTGTGGTATTGAAGTGTGTATCCTATCAGGACACCGTTCGGCTCCAGGGGCTTGTCCCACTTCAGGTGAACCACATCTGTGTGCCTCTGAATCCTAAAGTACTTTGGAGCCCCTGGCTCTATGAAAGGATTATGAAAGCTGTTCATATTCTGATTTTGGATACAAACGTTCCAGGACCGGAGTTCACCACCGCTGCTCTATACTCTAAACTTACGTGTAACAGGACTGTTGTTTTCATTCCCAGGCACCCAGGTGAGTCTAACACTACGTGCTGAAGGGTCCGAGAGCTCAAGATCCTGAGGGGGGTCGGGTCGACCTGCAAAAGAACAATATACTAATCAACCATGTTAACTTATACAATTATTCTCAGAATGCTAGAGTAAGAATTAAAAACAGAGATTGATTGTTAGAGGCTTTAATTGGACATTAGAAATAACTGTACTAGATGCGTTACCTGCAAAGGCACTACGATTTGAAGCAGATGAGATGTCATCCTCTATGAGGTAAAGGTCAAAGGTCAGAGGTCAAGGGTTAGTGTGGCTATTAGTAGATAAATATCAGAAAAAAGCAGTATAGCTAAAAAAGGAAGCACAACAGTAGTAATATTCAAGCAAACTATGAAGCTGTGGGAAGTGCTGTTAAGAGCACAGATCTATAAGTTATAAAAGGGAAAAAGCCAATTTATAAAACGGATAGTTCCAGTCCTTGATTCTGATTGGTTGAGCCATGTTCGAAGCTGTTGTAAATTACTCTACAAACATACAACTCTTTGTTTCTGCGTCTGTGAGTTGCTTGACAACCACTTTGTTGCAACCACAACTATTTTTGAGGAACTACATTGTTTGGCGGAAGAATGTTTTTATTAATATCATTACATTTTATTAGCTTTTTTATTCTGTGAAACCTTGCTATGTATATGGAACAACCGTTTTATAAAAGCAATAAGCCCCATGAAGCCATGGTTTATAGTGAATTTAGAATAGCTAACTCCGCGTCATGCCTAACAATGCCCCTTAGCTGTAATACATTCACTGTAAACCACGGCTTCTTGGGGCCTATTGCTTTATTATTATCCTCTGGATATGACATGTGACTGTCCTACATGTCCATATCCACTTAATATCTATTATGAAATATGTTACTAGCCATTAGCAACATGAGAAAGGTGCATAAAGGAGGACGATGTATTGTAGGATGAATGTGAATGTGTGTGTACCTGTAACTGTAAGGCGAGCTGAGGCAGAGTTCTCATCTATCTCAGTTTTGGCAGTGCACGTGTAGGTTCCTGCATCTTCTGGATTGACATTGTAAATAGTTAAGGTCTCATCATCCTTTCTGAACCGGCCACTAAAACATACAGGAATTAGACGTCAAGTACAGGACATACACTACCATTCAAAAGACTTTTTTTGAAAGAAATGTAAACTTTTATTTAGCAAGGGTGCATTCAATTAAACCACAGTGACAGTAAGGACTTTTTGATTGTTAAAACATTATTACAAATAAATGCTGTTCTTTTGAACTTTCTATTCATCAAAGAATTCTGAAAAAAATCTTACAGTTTCTACAAAATATTAGGCATCAGATCTGTTTTCATGTTGATGATAAATGTTTATTAAGCACCAGATCAGTATATTAAAATGATTTCTGGAGGATCATGTGACACTGAAGACTGGAGTAATGATGCTGAAAATTCAGCTTGGCCATCAAAGGAATGAATTACATTTTAAAATAGAGAATTCTTTGAAACTGTATTCATATTTCAAAATATTACTGTTTTACTGTAAGACACTTATTTAAAAAAAAATCAGTAGCGCACAGATTTGAACTTATTCAGAAGTTGAACTCCGAAGAAGTAATGCTGAAAGTAAATTTGGTATATAACAGTAAAAAATAGCACACAATCTAATTATGAATATATTGTGTATGTATTGTTATATGACATTACATCCAGTTAAAGCTTAGAGGCTTGTCATCTTTTAGCCATGTGACCGTAGCAGGAAGGGAAGGATCATGTTTAACTCGACAATCAAAGCGAACCGTGGTTCCTTTGGCCTGTGTGACATGTTCAGGTGCCCGCACTATTCTTGTGGGCTCTGAAATGCAGCACAACACACACACACACACACACACACACACACACACACAGAGTAAATGAAGGCATTCATGAACAATAATGTAATGTGTTCTCTTCAAAAAAAAAAAAAAAAACCAAGAGAGATTTAGTGATTAATGCTTCTGGTCTCACCTTTAACCTCCAGGCGCACCTGATTCTCCATCTTGCCCAGAATGTTACTGGCAACACAAGTGTAGGTGCCTTGGTCTTCTGGCCGGGCTTGTTTAATCTCCAAAGTACCGTTGTGGTACAACTTGTACTGACCACCATCCAGACCACTGCCTAGGCCATTCTTGAACCTGAACACACATGTACAATATATTCATGTCATTTTTATTCTAATACACAAACGTTTGTGGTCAGTAAGCTTTTTTTTTTTTTTTTTAAGAAATACATGCATTAAATTAATCAAAAGTGACAGTGAAGACAATGAAAAATGTCACAGTTTCCGTAAAAATATAAAGCAGCAAATCTGTTTTCAACATTGATAATAATAAAAAATGTTTCTTGATCAGCAACTTTAGCATATTAGAATGATTTCTGAAGAATCATGTGACACTGAAGACTGCAGTAATGATGCTGAAAATTCATCTTTGTCTTCACAGCAATAAAATACATTTTAAAATATGTATGGAAAACTGTAATAATTTTTCATAATATTACTAGGTATTGTTTTATTATATAAATGCAGCCTTGGTGAGCATGAGACTTCTTTGAAAACATTTAAAAAATCTTACAGACCCCAAATTTTTTAACATTAGCCTAGTTTATCTTTTCAAACAATGAAATGTAAGCTCACCAGCGCAGTAAAGGGAACGGTGAGCCAAAGAAAGGGCAGTCAAGGAAGGTCCTGTTGTTTTCAATGACTTTGATCAGCTGGTTCTTTGGACCTAGCATCCGTGGTGCCATGTCTAAGAAGAAAACAACATTAACATATCACAATCTTGTGACCTCTCTGAACTTTTTAAATGATTGACTCCATCGTTTCTTACCCAGGATGTTGACAAACGCATTGGCCAATAGATAACCATGTTCATTTGAGGCGTTACATTGGTGAACTGCGCTGCTGCCTATCTGGACTGAATGGAACAGGATTGTGTCACCAAGAACTTGCCGGTTTGGGTTTGGCAGTGAACCTGAAGTAATACAAAGAGCAGAAAAAACAGATGCAAAAATGTGTTATGATTCAGACTGTTAAAGTCAGAAAAGCACCAGTTCTTGCTTTCAGTACTCACTTTCAATAGGTTCCCCATTCACCAGCCATTGGATAGTGGGTTTAGGGTTCCCTCTGGCACGACACACTAATCGTCCATTCTCATCAGGGGCAAGCACCAGATTGGTGGGCTTATCTAGCCAATAGGGAGCAGCTGTACAGGGCAATAAAGAAATCTTAAAATGAAAAAGAAACAGCATATATCTCATGAACAAGATCCAGCAACTGTCTTTTCTCTATGGCTCACCTTTGACCTGGACTTCAATGGAATGGCGAATGCTGCCTATTTTGTTGCTGGCCATGCAGACGTAGTCACCAGAGTCCTCCTCAGACACATTGAGGAGGCGTAAAGTTTTACCGAAGTTCTCAATCTTGACTTTTTTCGATGGGAGGTCTGCTCCTTTTTTAATCCAATCAATGTTAGGAGATGGGCTGGAAAAATGAAAAAGAACATCAAAAAAGAACAGAACAACACTTAATTGTAATTGAGAAATCTAATAACTAATACTTAAAACTGATGTATATAGAGCTTTTGGTAACTGAATATGCTGTATACCCCAGTGTTGTTATTGTTAAAGACCCCCTGTGGTGAAAATTAGGTTTACCATGTGCAAATTCATCAATTAACACCAATCCTGAGCATTTTCTCCTTAAAACTGTGCTGTACTAAAAGACAAACGTGGTTTGAAACTGCCCAATTTCCTACCATCATAAACATTTAACCAATCCTGTCAACATGCCGGGCGATGCTTTTCATATTATTATTATATTATTACTATCAGTTAACTGAGTGAAAGTGGAGCAGGTCTGAGCTTGTGCGATTGAGTGGAGGACTAGTTAGCATATTCATGAGTCTGTGTATACTAAAGGAAGTAAGGGTGTAAAGTTACATTCAAGCCATTACATGAAATTATTTTCATGGGGACAAACATTTAAATATGTCATTTTGATTATCAAAGATGAGTTTTAAGGGATTAAATTAGTGACTGCAGGGGGATTTTAACTAAAACTATTAAAAATAGATTTCGGTAATTGAAATAAATTTGAAGCACTAAAATTACTAAAACTGAATACAAAAAATAAAAATAAAGCTAAATATAAATATATAAAAAAATGAATTAAATGACAAAAGCACAAATGTAAAATACTAAAATGTATAACTAAGTTAAAATGAAAACTGAAAATATAAAAATTAAAAGCTAATTCTATACTAATAATTGCTATAGCATTATATAAATAACACTTACACTCCAGCTGCTATACACTCCAGAAGAAGCTGTTCCCCTCGAAGCACTATCTTGGAGCTGGACAAGCCCTTTGGAGACAGAAAGGTGGGCTGGGTTTCTGGTACATTACGTGCTATGGACAAAAAAAAGAGAAAATTGTTAACATGCACAGAAAGAGACACTGATTTGAGGAGCTACTTAAAACTGCACTGTTATGGATCATTGTTATATCCAACTTGCAAATTCTATATATATATATATATATATATATATACACACACACAGTATATTTACACACACAATATACATACATTCGCAAATGTGAGAGACAAAGTCAGAATTAGCTTATTTTATCTCTAAAGGTAATACTTCATTTGTAATATCTCTATTTATTTTAACAAAAAAAAAAGTCACATTAGGAGTGGTAAGACTTTAAAAACACTGGTTACATGTTATATATAACCAGTTTAGAAATATTATTAGAATTTCAAATATCAGTTTCTACTTTTACATAATAAAAATGTTATTTATTCCAGTGATGTCAAAGATTAATTTACTCCAGTCTTCAGTGCCACATGATTCTTCCGAAATCATTCTAAATACTGATTTGGTGCTCAAGAAACATTCCTTATTATTATCAATGTTAAAAATTGATCAAGATTAATTTGTTTTTTTTTTCAGGATTCTTGATGAATACAAAATTCAGAAGAATAGCATTTATTTGAAATAGAAATACTTTGTAACACCAAGCCCTAACTTAATAAATGTCTTTATTCTCTCATTTGATGCACCCTTAATGAATAAAAGCATTAGTTCTTTAAAAAATATTAGTGACCTCAAACTTTTTGAATGGTTATTTCTGTAAAATTTATATGCTATGTTTATGTTATTTATGTAAAATAAATCTTTGCATAGATACATAAATACATAAATAACATAAGCATGAAAGAAGAATCATAACTGTAATGACAGACAGATGGTTAGACATAAAATCCTGGTTATGTGAAGACACAGACAATCTTCTCCCTGAGGAAGACTTGATGAGCATGGCAGTATTAGTCCCTATTGTAATGTATATCTAGCAGTAAGATTAGCTCTCAGTTATTAGCATCTCGAGCAGGGCTCTAGGAGAGGGAGTGACAACAGCCTTTGTTGGAGACATTAAGTGGGAGGACAACATCTGGGAGATTAGACTATGAAGCTGCCAGGAACACATGTTTCACGCCACTGTCACGTGTGTCTGTGGTGACAGCAGTGCCAGTTCCCTGTCAGTGCTACCCCACAATGCCCTGGTGGAGACTATACGAACGATTCAAGAGACAAGATAACTTAAAAAAAAAAAAGCTTATGTCTGTCAGTGAACCCTGATCCCGACAATATTGTCATATGGATATTTGGGTGAATCTCAAAAAGCCATCAAGAACATGCCTGGGTCATATTAAACCCCAAAATCACTCTGCCTGTCTAAATAAATAAATAAATAATAAATAAATTAAATAGATAGATAGATAGATAGATAGATAGATAGATAGAATTTAAATAATAAAGATGTTCAATATTTAAACAGTGAAGTAATTATACATCATGGTAAGCAAGTAAACATTTCTGAAACAAATATTTGAGGGATTTATGTAAAATATGTATTTTTTTTAACCATTTGATTTCTTGTTAAATATATATATATGTTTGTCACAAGATTTGAATTTTACCTATTTTCTTCATATACTCAGTTCCACCCTTAGGCCATATCCGTGAGGATTTGCACATGTTATCATTGGATTAAAGTTGCTGAAATATTAATGAGCACCTCTTGCCTCTTGCCTAATCTCCTTACTACCATTGCCATATCTCCATAATGAGCAATGTGATTAGGATAATTAAAGCAATTACAATCAAAATTTGAATACTGTTTCTTCAAACCATGATAGAATCTTGCTGACCCCAAAACTGCTTAGACTGATGTATTAAAAATCATTGTAAGTAACCTAAGCATTAAGTGGTAAGTTCTACAGTCTATAAATACTATGTGGAGCATCTTTCTATACAATGTATATTATATAACAGACACACTATCTCTGCATTTCCTCTGCTGTATGTGGTTAGAAACAGCAGCGCTAATTCAGTTAGTGCTGTTTTACAGAAGCATACAGATAAAAGGCTAGCTGTGTGTGGAACTCACCACCATACAGATCAGTGGAGTTGAGAAACGTGTCATTATAAGGTTCCTCTGTGAATAAACGGCAGTTGAATTAACATACGAATACAGAAAAAAAATCTAATACACTCAATTACAACTGGGAAGAAGAGAACAATTTTGGATGAAAATGGAAGACGGACAGTCCTTCAAGTCTCTTATTGAAACTGTGATAGTAATCAATGAAGAGCCTCCAAATTAAAGTGCAAAAAGACAACTATCACAGATAAATGTCCCCGGCAATACCACCTTCTCACCACTAGATGGACCACAATATTCACATATACCTTGGACAGCAGCACAGCAACGTATCAGTTACATCAAATTAAAGATAACAAGTGATCCTGAAGAAATCACCACTCACTTGTTAGCACTTTAAGGGTGAAGGGGTTCTTCTGTTGAATGGTGTGTGTGAACTCGAAGCGAGCGTTGCAGCTGTAGTCAGTGTTGGCATCTCTAGCCAGAACATTGGAGAAGAACAAGTCACCGTTCAAGCCCATTGACACCCTCTTGTCCTGTATTATGGGCATAATGGCTGTGGAGACAAAAGAGAATCCTGACTAATTTGTTCAACTTAATTTGACATGCAATAGCTGACAGGCAGCAGAAGAAATGATGCTCAAGATGAGTGTGGGAATCACAGAAGCATGATTATAATCTTCTGGCCTGAAACATCACAAGGATCAGTAAATTTGTCACTCAAGTGAAGGAGCAGTGTGGAAGAGTGTGAGATGAAAACGAGATGTACTGCACTAATCAACATTGAGTCTGGATTTAATAATGATGTCTCTGACTTTTTGGACTAAAGTGTTGTGATCACATGACATTCTAGTAATGGATATGAATATCATGTGCAAAGATTATCATCTTCTGGCCTGAAACATCACAAGGATCAGTAAATGTGTCACTCAAGGGAAGGAGCAGTGAGGAAGAGTGTGAGATGAAGACGAGATGTTCTGCACTAATCAACAATGAGTCTGGATTTAATAATGAAATAATAGAGATTTTTAAATGTATCATATCAGTTGAAAATGTATATTTAGAGTACTTGTGCATGCTCATTTCCCCTATTTTAATTATATCTCTAATTATTAACATTTGAAAAAAGTACTAATGATTTCATTGCATTGTTAAATGTAAACTAGCAAATCCGAAGAATGAATATCCATTTTTACAATGTTGTAGCATGTTAAGCAATTAAGTTCTTAGTGTTTTATTTTTAATATATTTAGACAAATCAGTATAGAATTTTAATCATTTTAATCATCCTTTATAGGTTATTGGTCATAATATATGCCAAATAATTATCAACTTTAATACTGGTTCATTATTACAAAAACGTATTAAAAGTGAACTTACTAATTGGCTTAAAACAACTTATTAATTGGCCTATTAAAACATTTATCTTATGCAAACTACAGTATAAAATACAGCATAAGTTCATAGTGTAAACACTGTGATGCTATCAAAACATTTATTTGTTTGTTGCCAAACATTTATTAAAAGTGAACTTATTAACTGGCTTAGAAATTATTAATTGACTTTTTCTCTTAATACGGCTTATTATGTGAATATAACTACAGTATATAATTGTTTGTTGCCTAACATTTATGGAAGGCAAAATTCTTAAATAAAAAGTCACTAGTCATAACTATAAGTCCAAAATGTTGAAAATATACTAAAAAGTCAAAAATATGACATAAAAAGTCATAATCATTACATTTTATGTCTATTTTATGATTTACCAAACATGTTTTTTCATACAACAGTGTTCATTTCTGACCAATGAACATGGAAGGGAGTGTTCAAGAAATGTCTTCTTCATCGAAATGTGTACATACATACTATGAAAGTAGTGGGAATTCAAGCTTAAAGATCCATGTTTAAGCCCTCTCACTATCACTGACACATTTTAAAAGAGCCGTTTGTGACTGTACTGATGACAAACACAGTCGAGATGTTTGATCAGTGCTTTGTAGCGTGTGTCTATGCTGCGTGATTCCGGCTCTTTTGAAATGTCTCAGTGTCATGCTTGTTTCTGCTCTCTCAGCTTTTTGTCAGGTAGTGCAGATTCGCATGCATGCACTAGCTCAGCACTAATGCAGTAACGGACACTGCTGTGCAGAGGACACAGACTGCATGACTGAGAGAGAGACAGAAAGTAAGGGGACGTGAGAGGGAGAAGTAAAAGAGAGCATGTAGGTGATAACTAAATGACAAAGCAATGGAGAAGAGGGTTAAGGTTATGAGACGCAATTAATCGCAGGAAGTGATGAGCAACACTCACAGCTGTCCATCCAGAAGGTTTCAGGAGGGGGGAGACCAGGAGGAGGGTTGCAGGGCAGGACGAGTGATTCCCCCTCACGCACAACCACTGGCTCCAGAACCTCCTTCGGCCACAGTGGAGACTCTGAGCAATGGAGACAAGTTTACCAGATTAGGGAATATAACATAACAATTCAATCCATGAGAGATAATGTTGTTTTTATAATGCTTTCTGTATGCATTTTACTTTTAAAGGGATAGGTCACTCAAAAATGTCACTTTGATGTTGTTTCAAACCTGTATGACTTTCTTCCTTTTCTTTTTTGGAACCAAAACTATAATAAAGCTCCATAAATAATATATCATAAAGTAGTCCATATGACACTATATCACAAGTTTTCTAAAAGCATACTGAAATTTTGCATAAGGAACAAGCCTAAATTTCAGACTGAAGATTCAAATTATGTCATTTTTAATGTCAATTATATCAAATTACACTGTCATACATTTTGGTAACCAACTGCGTTGTGTAAAAATGATGAAACAGATGAAATATGTTGAGAGGTTGAGAGGAAGATTATTGGTCTGTAAGAATTGAAATATAGCGCAAGTTATATGGACAACAACTTATTTTGCGGACCATGGAAGAATGAAAGTCATATGGGTAGCATAACAACATGATGTTGAGTGAATGATGAAAGAATTTAAATTTTTGGTAAACTATTTCTTTACAGACAATTAGCATGTTGTGTGTATGTTGTGCTTTCTTTGCCATTACAGTAAACCAGCCCTCACTTGACACTCGTAGTAGGATTTTGTTGGAAATCGCCATGCCAAAGTCATTGGAGGCGAAGCACTGGTACTCTCCTTCATAATCTTCCGGTTTCCCACTGCTTCTGATCTCCAGTGTTCCGGAACGACTCCGCATGGTCACCCGCGGGTCCTTCCCCACGTTAAAGAACTTCCCATTCCTCCGCCACTGAAACCTGCACAAACCAGTTACAAATAGGACGAGAGTCAACTTGATGCTGTTTATGTAATAGGTCCATTGTTGGGGCTTTTTAATAAAGGGATTTACACACACATCAAACTGATAACAACAAAGACATGAATACCAAACCAATGATAGCATGAGATGGAAATTCAGCTATTTTCAAAATCAATGAAATCCATTTTCTAAATGAATGTTACTGATCTTATTTTGAACAATTCATCGGGATCAGCATGTTGACTTTTGATCTTCCGTTGAAATTACATACTTCTCTCTGGTGACGTATGGTGAACTTCTCCAATCATTTTGTCCTAATAAGCCCGTCCTTTCTCTTTAAAAAACCAAGTCCTCATCCTGATTTTTTTTTCTCAATAATCCGATTAATTTGGATGTATGTTCGAATTTAAAGAAAAAAATCTGTCGTTACTTCTTTCTTATTGCGACTAAAAACTTATAGGATTGCGTGCTTGGAGTTGAGTGCAATCTACTAACCTACTGAATATTCTGTGAGCGTGAACACTAAACTAAGCGTATTATTATACCACAATGGTTTTGCGGACCGGCCTGAGTGGAAGGTTTTGTAAAGCCCAACAGACCACCAAACAAAAATAGGTACTCTGAATGGCCACACTGTGTTGAGCTGGTCAAACCTGCTTTTCACAAACAAGAACAAGTGACATGAGAAGGGTACAAGAGGGAGGGAGGGTGGACAAAGCTGGCAGTGCCACTGTCAGGTTGGGGCATTGGGTGTCACTCTCACAAAAATGTGTTGGTCTTTGTCATGCCAAGACTAATGGACGTCAGGTTTAATTAGACAGCGACAGAAGAGGAAGAATGAGAGACAGAGAAGTGATGTGAAAGTGGACGTATACAGTAGGAGGTTGCTGACAAACTGGAAATGTAAAAGTGGTGAGAGATGACAAAAAGGACGAGCAGGACAAGATGGCACAACGACAAAAAGGTTTCATCCATTCTCACGTTGGCACTGGAGTCCCCTTGGCCTCGCATTCAATGATGATGTTATCTCTGGGGTCCACAATGTAGTCCTTTAGTGACTGCTTCACAATGGTGGGGGGCTGTTTGACTGTGGAGGGAGGGATAAAAGTGACAGTCTTATCTCACCAGCACTGAGAAGGAACACTGAACTCAATGCTATGTATACATATGCAAGCTCTGCATTTCTTGAAAAACGGTTATTCAATTCACTCTCATGGTAACATAAAAAATATAAACACAATAAGCACAGACAGACAAAGTTTTGATTGACAGACAAACATCAAATAAATTATTCTTTGTTAATTGCATATGTACATGATAAATTTAATTTGTTTCTTGTGAGTTTATTTACTAAATATATAGGCTAATCTGACTATGCTATCAGCTAGCAATAAGTTTGTTGTGTCCTTAGCATCATTCATTCCTTTGTTACTGTGTTTAAACCAATTTCCCTCCAAAATAAAAGCAAAAGTGTTAAGAATTGTGCACCTTCAGTCTGGGCCTGGCAAAAGGTATGAGAGATTGCAGGATGTACAGGTAGCTACAAACAACATTCAATGGACACAATATAGCTCTATATAGCTACTATTGCTTATATTTTAACAGGCAAGCTAAAACAGCAACCAGGACTATCCATTATATAATTATATAAATTTTGCGCAACAACAGTTAAACAGTGGAATTTCTGGTGAAAAACTACATTACCCACGATTCTGTAGAGAAATGTCCACCAATCAGAAAATTGTGACAAGCAAATCACAACAAAATAGTTTTAGTGCTCAACCACTCCCATGAAGCACTGCGAATGTCAGTTTCCCTAGATTCATATTTTGCCAAAAATATAAGATATATTGTTTCTGTATATAAAATGTCTCTCTCTTTTTAGGCTGCTGGGTCGCTGCAGAGCCACAGGTTTTACACTGGAAGCCTTTCTATACACATAATCAATAATATATATATATCATAGTGCTTCATGTAATTGTAGGTATTTCTCTAAACAAAGCAGTTGAATACAGTGTCTGGGAACTTTGTCTTTTTGGCTGATTTCCATTTTTTTTGTAGTGCTGTGCTTCACCTTGTAGTTGGTTGGTTTGGTTCATGGCTTTTTAGCCACAAGATTCCTGACTGCTCTACTCTACTTCTAGCTGGCTCAGAACTGTATTCTGGCACGGCTATCAAACCCCTGAAGAAATCCTTCCCTTCAAAGACATGGCCTGCCAAAAAGACATGCTCTTGGGCTTACATTAGAATATTAATCAGCTTTAATAAATGATAGACTTTATAATTTATCTAGAGTAGCACAGTGAACTTTTGTGAGCTCTCTTGAGGCTGCATTTGAGGGTCTTTTCAATGAATTTTCTGGCCTGTATAGGCTCTAATTGTAACATCAATGCAGTAATAACTCTGTTCTTTAGATTTCAGATGTGATAAGTTTTGTTGTAAGCTCTATTAAAACCAGCCGCTGATTTAATGAACAAGTTAATCCGTGTTAATGAAGCACTTACGCTCTTGCTGGATCTTTGCTGTTAGTTCCAAGAGGGGCGGATGAAGAGAAAAACAGTTCAATTGTGTGAGTAGTTAACAGAGAGTGAGGAAACATGGCTATGATGACAATAATTAAAACATTTACATTAATATATTAAAATTGCTACTAAACTACTCTTATAAGACAAGACAAAAATTATTTTAGTTAATGGCTGCTAAACTCTGAAGTATGATTGCTACAGTTATTATAGACACAACACTAAGTCTACTTTAACATATTAACACCAAAAATAGCAACCAAACAAATAAACTTACCTGTTAATGGGCCACCAGATGAATGAAGCAGAGAGAAAATTACAAAAAAAGGGGGAGATAAATTTTAAGACAGAAAAAAAAAAACATATCAAAAATACATCACTGTCACATTAGCAAATCATAATCGGTGCATTTATCTTCCCCATATGGCAGTATATTTAATCTTCGACTGTCTTTCTTTGTCAGTTTGTTAAAGTGACAGGCCTTGCGGGGGGTTTCTCACATTCGATAATAACCGCAATCAATGTGATGTATGTTCTCAGAAGAGTCAGAAATGGCTTTTGTGATTGTGCTTTGCTAATTAAAGGAATATGACCTTCATATTCAGGTTATAGTAGAAAGCACCCATGTGTCTGTTGTGCTTTTCATCGGATAGTGACAGGTGCATCTCTGGCTCTGTGCCATTCATCATCTGACATCAATTATAGCACATAAGCAAGGTCACACGGGGATGGGACGTCATGAGCAACATATGTGGTAGTGTGTGTGAGCGCATGTGTAAGGTCAGCTGGGAGCCGATGACAACCCTCGTCAATAGAAATCACATTTGGGGAGGGGGTGATATTGGGAGTGAAGGATCATTAGGGAGATAATGGAGAGATGCTAAGAGTCACATCTCTAGTTCAATTCATCTTTTAGATCAAGGGTCTTCTGCAGGGGGTCTGACGATTATTGTATGTACATTATGACATTTGTTCATATTAGCTTAAACCAAATCTAAAGTTAAGTTATTGTAAATGTTTAATTGTCCCACCTACATACAGAATATACTGTTCAAATATACCTATACACACACACACACACACACACACTGCCGTTCAAACGTTTGGGATCAGTAATATTTTTTATGTTTTTTAAAGACGTTTCTTCTCCTCATCAAGGATGCATTTATTTGATCAAAAAAAAAAAACTGTAATATTGTGAAATATTATTACAATTTAAAATAATGGTTTTCTATTTTAATATACTGTAAAATATAATTTATTTAATGTGATGCAAAGCTGAATTTTCATCATCCATTACTCCAGTCTTCAGTGTCACATAATCCTTCAGAAATCATTCTGATTTATTACCAAATTGCAGATTTATTATCAGTGTTGGAAACAGTTTTTGCTGCTTAATATTTTTTTGGAACATGTGATACTTTTTTCAGGAGTCTTCGATGAATAAAAAGTTAAAAAGAACAGCATTTATTAAAAATATTAATATTTTCTAACAATATAAGTCTTTACCATCACTTTTTATTAATTTAACATATCATTGCTGGGAAAAAAAAAAATTATTTCCAAAAAGAAAAAAAAAAAAGAAAAAAGACCCCCAAAATTTGAACGGTAGTGTATATTACAAAAGTTCTTTTTAAATAAATGCTGTTCTTTTTTTCTTTTTATTCATCAAAGAATCCTGAAAATAGTATCACATGTTCCAAAAAATATTAAGCAGCAAAAACGGTTTCCAATATTGATAATAAATCAACCTATTAAAATTATTTCTGAAGGATCATGTGACACTGAAGACTGGAGTAATGATGCTAAAAATTCAGCTTAAATTGCAATAATATTTCATAACATTACAGGTATTTTTCTGTATAATTCAGCTTTGACATCAAATCATTAAATCATATTAAAAAAAATTAAATATATTAAAACAACATACTAAATTGTACAAATATTTCACAATGTTACTGTTTTACTGCATTTTTGATCATAATAAATAAATAAATAAATGCAGGCTTTGTGACTTTCAAAAAGATTAAATACTTTTACTGACTCCAAACATTTGAACTGTAGTGTATATGTACTGTATTTTAAACAAAGTAAATACATCATTAATCTGTTATAATAAACTCAATTTTATACTATATGTATGTAACTGCTCTGTCTCTCTATCCAAACAGGGGTCCTTGGTCTTTAAAATGCTTTTGATGGTGCGTGTAATATGGAGTATAAGCGTACAAAAGAAGACACAACACAGTCGCTAATAGTGTGATCAGATGCTTGTCATTTCCCAGTAGCCCCTGCTGCTGAATACATTCAGAGAGGTCAAGAGGTCAGAGGGGTATTATGAAGTGCTCAGGGCCAGGATCAGTGCTCCAGTCTTCTCTATCTACACAGATCAATAGAGATTCACACAGACGGGGGGAGAGATGACACAAAAGACGGAATGCGAGAATAAGGGAAAATGAGAAAAAGAGAAAGGAAAAGCGAATGATGGCGTCTTGGGAATACAGGCGGAGAAGGGGAGCTGGGGAGGTGCTGACAGCCCCTGGTCAGGCTGAATCTCTCTATTGTTGAAGCTGGTGAGCACTGAGTGCCGCTGGGGTGTCTTGCTCTGTATGAGCTTTCAAATCATTTTTCATAAGAGCGTAAGCCAAACCTGGATGGCTATTATTAGAAGGAAACTGAAAAAAAAATGGAGTAAAACAAATACAGTAAGACAGCAGAAGGCGGAGTGGATTTATTGGTTTCTTTGTTTAAGATGCAGTTCAGATAGAATGGATTTTCCTCATTTATTACGCTGTATAAATAGTAAGACCATAATATAGAGCGCAGCTTATAGCAGGACAGTAGGAATCTGCAAAACTACATATTTTCAAATTTGCTTAGCTGACTAATCGGTCTAAAGTGGAATTATTGACTGTGTGATTATGAAACCACTGAGGTTATATTTTAATCAATTATTTTGGCACAGCACTGATGCCTGTTTATGAAAGCTTGTTTGAAAACTTCATACTCGCATGAAAATATATGTCAAAGTTGTATATTGATATCACGCCTATGATTTAATGCAAAAAGGCAGAACAATAACCCCATTACAGCCTCAAAGAGTGGTTTAAAAAAACCTCATCAAAAACACGCATTAGTGCAGAGTATATAATTTATGTTGCGAGTTGAAGTGGCACACTATGGAGGTCTGAATATGTGTGTGTGTCTGTGTGATGGGGGATGGGATTGTAATTCTCTGTCCCCTTGTATATACTATAAAAAGACATTTTCCTTTCAACACGAATGAAAAAAAAAAAATATATATATATATATATATTATATATATATATATATATATATATATACAGTATATACACACACATACATGCATATATAATTTTATTTGCAATATTTAAATGTCATTAATATAACATGACATTACAATTTATAATTTCAATGATAACTTACGGTCCAGTGGGACTTCGATTGGAGCCGCCACCTTTGACAGCAGCATGATTATTGACAACACTGCCAGTGCCGCCCACCGCTCCTGCGTCCACATCTCTCTCCTCCAATTGGCTGACCCCTCCCGTCCCAGGTCCCTACTGATTTACTTGCACACTTTTAGATGCGCTGTATGACCTGTGAAAAGAAAAATGCTTATTAAGGAACTTACTCAACATTCCTGTGACATTTAGGAGGCGGCACTGCCCTTCCAAAAAGCACTCCTCATAGAGTCCTATTCATCCACAATTTGCAGGGGGACTCTTTAATGCTAAAATACACAATTTTGAGCATGTATTAGTGCCTGCTATGTTCACGAATAATGCAGGCATGGGCTGTGCATGCGTGGAGGTTTTTTAGCTGGCCTACATTTGCAGTTGACACTAGCATTCCCTGGAGCCAATGGTCCTCGCTCTTACAGATGAATGCGGCATCAGCACATCACCACACAACACCATGCAAACCTCCAAACCAGGAAGAAAAGGACTCTTGCTGATCAATCTGCTCCCTTGACAGGGCACCAAACCCCAAAATGAAGGACAGGGCTGTTATACAAACCACTGAGGTCTGAAAGCAGACGTTAACTCCTCTGGTACATCTGTCAAATCCTGCTTTCATAAAACTGACAGTCTCTGACAGGAGGTTAGTGACAAACGCTTCCCTGCAGATACCATCTAGTTGGAATAGTTGATCTTAAGAGTCATTATGTAAATGAGCAGCCGTGGCACTGTAATTCACATGCCTCAGGTGGTCCGGGTAGCAGGATCCTTTATTATATGGAAAAATTAAAATTTTAGAATCATTGGTTGGAGCCTTGCTCTCTCCGCTCTACTGAACACAATGAGTCTAAAATTATGGTTTTCCAGCATTCTGCTCTTGCGGTTTGTTGTTCGATTAATCAGATATTACAAACTGTATGTTCTCTGTCAGTGTGAAATGTACTAAACAGATGGAAAAATGAGAGTTGGATCAAGTGAGAAATTCTCACACTGATGTGATCATTATCAAATATCCGCACACAAACCATCTGCTGCATGGGTTTAAAGTACCTCATCTTCCCTAGGGGAAGACAACACTTCACGTCTTCATATCATTCAGTCAAGAAGGGCTAAAACTGATTGTAACATGAAATATGCTGGACAACGAGGTGTGGCTTTACTTGTCGATGTCAAAATGACTGGGGCAGCCAATCAAATCAAAGAAGGCGGGCTTTACTGTTCACAAAAGCCAACCATGAATTACAACACAAAGCTTCAGTTTTAGCTGTAAAAGAGAGCAAGGTAAGCCCTAGCTAAACATTTAATATTTGACAACTGTTTTCTGATAAAAATGTTTGAAAATACGGTAAAGGTTACAATTTACGTGATTCATGTAACAGCGCTGTTTTTGGCATTTTAGGTATAATCCGCCAACTTCCACCAAGCAACAGCAAATGTGACCTCACCTTATGTTTTTTAACTATAGTCATGTTAGCAACAACCTACTCTACTAAAAAGGTAGCTAACTGCATTACAACTATTGACATATACAACAATAAACATAGTATTTAGCTCCATTCAGAATAGTATGTTCTGACACAACAACAATTCAAAGCATTTAACAGCATTTGAACATAAATGTACACTAAATACCACCAATAAAGCTTGAAAACCCAATAACAGATCTGAGGTGAAAAAGCAATGCACTGAATATATTACTTAATGAAGTTATTATAATAATAATAAAAAAACTTGTTATATAATGCTTGCTATATGAATATGACAAAAAGCAATTTAACAAGTAGCTACCCTGCTACTTGTCGAATAAAGCAGATTATTATAGGAAAAGCTACTCTGTACTGAAAACCGCTGAACTACTAGAGCATTATTTAAAAATGCAGTTAAGTAAATATTTATTCAACACTTACTGTATGTGAATGTAAAGACACAAAGGAGGAGAGTAAAAACAAGAGAGATGCAGTGAACTCATATCAAAAACGCCCTTCAACCTGACCATCATACTCGTCATAACAGAGGCCAGGTGGTTAGAGAGAGAGAGACCGTCTGAGGCCTGGAGAGAAGATGGGCTTAAGCCAGAAACAATCTGCCAGAGAGGTCACTGTCAGCCCAGGGACCCCGGCATCCTTTTATTTCTTATTCAAACTCTTTCAAAGAGCCAGAATCTCTTTAGGCTGCCAGGAATCCCATAAGCACAATTAGCACATGGCACAAGCACAAAGCACAAAAGAATCCTGTTAAATTCTTTTACCACTTTGGTGTCATGGTAAAAACTTGCCATAATAAGTCTGATACATATGCGTACAAGCAAATCCACACATTTATATAGCATGCATGCCCCTAGGATGAAACTCCTCCGGCAGGAGTTCTCTGGCAGGCTCAGCTGTCTGAGAAACTCACAATATGTTGAATGTCAGTACAGTAAGGATCTAACCCAAATACTGAAAAAGACTCGAGGAAACCAACTGCATTGCCAGTCTCATCCCCCATCATTCTGAGGCTTTTCAGTTTATTCCCAAGGAGCGAACTAAAGTTTAGACACATCTGATGAAGTGCTTTGTGCTCGGTGAGCTGTAGTATATTGAGATTACAGAGAAGCATGTGGGATAATAGCATGTGTCAAAGTCTCCTTCTGTGACCCCAGCAATGTGAAGACAGGATTCATGGCACACATCCTAGACAGGGTTGAATATGGTTTGCTTCCTGCCAAAAGCCAGACAAGCCATGGGTTAGACACTCACTGAGTAGCAACATTTCATTAGTGTCTACAATATATAATGTACAAAATATGAGTAACGTAAGAGTAATAGCTTATTAATTGACCAGGAGCATTGACTGGTTGCTGACCGCTGACTCAAGCAAAAAAAAAAAATATATTACATTACATATTACACATACATTTTACATGTGTTGGCTATGGAAGGCCATTTGTGCCTTTAACCTAAAAATAAGGTAATTGTCCAATTATAAATTAATATTTATGTTTTGCAGTTGCAGAAACATTAAATGAAAAGCTACATAAAATATTCTTTAAAAAGTAATAAAAAACGACAAAAGCATACAACAATTTTACAACAAAATTACTAATACTTCAACTAAAATTAAAATTGAAAATATATAATATTAGATAACATATATAAGCTTATAAATATTAAGTCTGCAATAGAGGCGGTGACACATTAAGCTAAAGAAACATGGAACAAATCACGTTGAGTCTTTTTGGTGTGTGATATTAAAGTCTGTGGTATTTGTTATGGAAGGAAAGGACAGTTAGAAAATCATATATATTTAGGGGAACAAAGGAAATTAGTAAAAAGATTTTCATGGCCAATAAGAAATATTTATGGATTTAAATTTACCTGCTATTGCATGGGGAAGTTAATTTTGGACCTTGGTACGCACTTCAGAAAAAGCATCTTCCAATCACAGCTAGTCCCTATTTAACTCCAGCCCTTAGTTAAATTATTTTCAAATTAGACTTCACATTTAATTATGTTAACACCAGCTCATCAACTGCATTCTGGGATTCATTAATGCCATATACTTAAACAGCCTGTGTGCTCTTATTTGCATGGATGTCTAGATGCATCCATATTTCAAGTTAGTATCCTTTCAAGTTAGTATCCTTTCATCAACAACCAGAAAAAAATTACTGCAGAAAAACAGAAATCTTCCGTTTTTACCCAAATAGCTTGTTAGATCTGGGCTGAAGGGAGTAAGGTGGACTTCAGCGTGCAACTAAAACTAAAAACATTTACAACATAATAATTCTGAAACCCACTTGATCTCCATCAGAGCAGGTGAGTGGGCATAGTGTCACACTCTTCAATTATTAATGGTCACCGCTAATACAGCTTATTAATGCATGATGACAGCAGCACCCACTGGAAGACCTTATTCTGTGACAAAAGTGACATATTTTGAAATAATTTTGATACACTTAATGGGTGCAGTAAAATTTTACAAAGACATCTAGTATTCTGAATAAGAGAATGGACTCTGAAGAATCAATGTATTTGTAATACCCATATATATTGTACAGAAATATATACATTATATATGTGTGTGTGTGTGTGTGTGTGTGTGTATAGACACACACACACACAAATTTTCCCAGAACAAAAAACTAAACTTTTATGTGTACATCTACATCACATCCAAGCCTTTCAGTGTAAATGCCACCTAAATGACCATTAAAACAACTTAATGCATATCTCTAAAATAAATAAATAAATAGAACTAAATGGCATTGTGAGGTCAAATGTCCTTGGTGCCACTGTAGGTTGAAGGTCTAACAGTCTGGGGTTTCATCTCTCTGTCTCTCTCTCCCTAGTGTGCTGATGGTAGTACAGCCCCAGGCAGTCTTCTCATCCAAACACACACACACGCACACACACGCACACACACGCACACACACGCA